>NC_134587.1:32260000-32487500 GCF_037038515.1 Microtus pennsylvanicus | reverse complement strand
TAATTGTAATAGCATCCAGAGTTTCTTATTGTATACTATGAGAAAGAAAAAAGAAAAAAGGATAAGAAAATGTCTCTCCCCCTCCCTCAGCGGGCTACTTCCTGCTCTTTCTAACAGTGGTACAATGTTGCTGACTATGTTATGTTGTTACTAGGTTGTGTCAAATCAAGAGAATAATTGGACATTAAGATTCATCTCTGAATACATTAATTAGATGATTTCTTTATTTCTGTCTTAGGTTACTAATGATTTCCTCTCTATAACTAAGGAAACTCTATAAGAACTCATTATGCTTTGGGGAGTCTCCAGCTACTTTTAGATGATTTTGGGTGGATGTGTTTGTTCTGGTAACAGTAGACTCTATATTAAGTTCCAAAATTAAAATTTCAAAAAGGAAGAATAGTATTTAGATTTCACATGTGTGCCCTTCAGGGGGCTATTTCTTTTCAGATGAAATATGTTCCACAACGGTGGTACCTATGGAGAGCCTGAGGCCCCAGGAATACTAATGTGCTCATCACTGCCATCCTAGGCTCCATATTCGTCCCAATGCTGAGTTTACAAGCATCTCCTCCCTCTGCAGAAGACACGGGCAGGGTTCTGCACAGCTCTGAGATCATGTGTCTGGCTGCACGGTATGTTCATTTGAAGCAGGTTCTCACTGCTGGCTAATGCTGTCTGCTTTCTTAGTCCAAGAGTAAGTTGTGAAGGACAAAAAAAAAAACCCCATGATTAGCTTATTAACAAAATCACTTCAGCTTTCTGAGTTAAAGATGTTAAACCAAAAATCACCTGAAGATCATTCCTGTCATGCTAGGCTATGTGCTTTGAGCAGGCCTCTTCATAGGCTGTGAGAATTTTTCAAATCATCTCATAGTATTTCAAGTTGTTATTATTTGGTAATATTTCATACAAACAGCATTTTGCCTTTCAATGGTAAGATATCAGCATGGAGTTCAGAATTCATAACCAGGGAGACACACTCCAAAATCAGGGTCAATCCTACTGTAACCAAGTGTCCCATGAGTTCTTCCCCCCGTATTATGGGTTTTGTCAAAAGTCTGAAATCATATGATTCCTTAAGGATTTTGCAATAAAATGGTTTTTTAAAAGCATTGTTTCCACTTACTGATGACAGTATACTCTGATTTTAGTTATATCTTTTATACCAATTTATATCTTTTAATTGAGAAGTATCGTTCATCTACATTACTGACAATGAACCTGCCATGTTGGCAACTTTCTTCATGCGTATTATCTTTTTATTGTTCTCAATTCTTTTAACACTGATTTCTTTTGCATTTAAGACATCACTTTTTTCGAGTTGTCATTTTATTTCATTTTATATTTACTTTCTTAGAAATAAGAAAACATTTATTGAAACTTTTGCATGTGTATACAGTAAGATAGTGAATCTCCCTCTTTTACCTCTCCACTTCTCCACAGATTTCACCACACGGCGACTTCTCAACGCCATGCCCTCTCTTCTTCTACTTCAAAAAGCAACCCACTCACTTCAGCTAGTATTGTCCTTTCATGTGTAGATATGCGGCCACCCACTAGAGTGTGGGCAACCTACCAGTGGCCAAACCCACAGAGAAGAATCACCTTTCTCTCTAGCACCTATCAATTGCTAATAGCCCAGGGTCAAGGCTGGGGCCCTGTGAATTCTTCCTCTTTCTGTGCTGGGTTTTTAGCTGGCTTGATCCTTTGAAGGTCTTACCCAGTTAAGCACTGCTGATGTGAGTCTCCTAGTGCAACAACTAGACCATGTCCGTAAGATGGCCTTTTCTAACTCGCCGTCCCTCTCTGCCTCTTTCAAGACTCTCATGAGCCTTGGCAGGGGGTTGGCTGGTGGACCGAGATTCTAATTTAGAACTAAGGAAGCCACTCTTCTCAGCACTTTGAGCAGTTTTGAGTATCTGTATTGATTGTTACCCAGAGCAAAAAGAAACCTCTCTGGTCAAGGTTGTTTACATTTATGGATAAGAACATAAATGCTTGGAAGGTATTTTGACAGCATAGGCATTTAACAAAATAACAACAATAAGCTCTACCCAAGGGCCTGTGACCTCCCCATCCTTGCCAGTCAGGTTGGTGTTGTAGTACGTAGGATCCAATGCTGGGTAGGACCCTCGATGTCTTTTCTCCGCTGTCAATCTGTACAGCACCTTTTGGCAGCATGAACGCTAACTAACCAGCAGGAAGTGTCCTTGTTGGTTTGATCTTGTTTTCTCCATGTCTCACAGCCAAAGTGTGTGGTGTCCTCAGCAATGGACTCTAACTTAGAGCTGTGCTAATAAGAACAATGGAAAAAACTGACCTAAGCTCTTCTGGAGAACTCAGTGACCTCTCTGACCACAACTAGTAGGGAGGTATCTTGTGTCTGGCATCATGATTTTGTGTTTAATAGCTTATGTCTTCTGGGAACATTGCTGTTTACCCAAACTGGGTTTCCTTTGTTTAAACTTCTTTGCTTGAAAAATCACATTTTCAAATTAGCTTACTGATGAGTGGGTTTCCATAATTTTTTAATACATATTTAATTTTGGTTAAACTGCGTCTTATCCCCTCCTTCACCTGCTCTTATTCTTGTTTAAACAAGGATAATATTCCTCCCTCTTTCTCCTTCCATATCAAATTGGATTGCAAGTTGCAGAATGACTGACTGGTCTAAGGCTCCACAGTTAAGCTTCTTCTTGTGAAGCGTAGTATTTTATGGGTATGAATAGTCTGTCTGTGTTCTGTGCACTATGGGTGTGCCCGGTGCCCACAGAGGCCAGAAGAGGGTGTCCCATTCCCTAGGACTGGAGTTCCAGACTGTTGTATTTTGCCATGTGAGTGCTAGGAATTGAACCTTGGTCCTCTGGGAAAGCAGTCAGTGATCTTAACCACTGAGCAATCTCTCCAACCCTTATTCATGATTTTAAATATAATACCTTAATTCTTTGAGAATTTCATACAATGTATTTTGATATGTTCACTCCTGATTCCTTGCCTAACTATTCCCTGCTCCACCCACTTCTCAACCCTTACCTTCATGCCATCTTTCTTTCTTTTTTTGACCTATTAGTCACACTCTTAGAGAAAACTGACTCCTTTTCCCAGAAGCCCTCAACTGCCAATAGCTCTTCAGTTAGGGGTGAAGTTTCATGAACCCTCCCTCTTTCCATGCCTGACTGTTGATTGCCTTGATCCTGTGCAGGCTTCATGCAGACAACCACAGCTGCTGTGAGCTCCTGAGTTTAGTGTTCTTGTCATACCTCTGGAGACATTGTGGCACTCTCTGGAATCTGGCTTTCCACTCTCTCTTCCATGATGGCTCTGGGTCTTGGGGTGAGAGTGTGGTATGGGCATGCCATTTGTACCTGAGCTCTCCCATGATACTTTCTGCATTCTGATTGAAGGCAGGACAGTGGATTCTTTAAGTACATTCCTCCAATTTCAAGAAGGGCCACAAGCTGCAAGGAGATGCAGCTATTGCTTTGTGTTGGTAAGCTGTTACATGTGTCATGTGTGTAACTATTTCTTTTGTAAATAGAAACAATTCTAGAACAGTTCCTCTGCACAGTCTCAGTGTCTGTGGTGCTGGGAACCTGCAATCAATCACAGTTCACAAATAATAAAAATGGCCACAATAAGTAATTCACATAAACTATTTTTTATTGCATTACAATTGTGGTTCCACTATTTTTTAGTTATTGTTAATCTTTTACTGTTCTTAATAGCTGGATTAAATTTTTATTGTAGGTATGTATCATAGGAACAAAGAGGCAACATAGTGAAACTCGGATACCATTTTTTTTCTATGCCAGGCATCCCCAGAGAAGTGACTCGGAAGGATTATTGCAGTTTGACCCTATCCCTTCTATGTTGTTTTACCTGTTCAGTTTGAGAACCAGAAGTGATAGGCTAATATCATCCAAAGTAAAATAAATTTAACCTCTGAATGACTCATTTGATGAAGTTATTGTTCTTATATGTCTTTGTCAAAAAATGTAAGACCCTGGAAATCGAGATGGGACCAAAAAGAAAAATCAGCCCCCATTGGAATAACATAGTTTAAATCTGTTAAGGAAGAAACTTATGGATGAAAAATCACATTGTAGATACAGAAATATATGTAAAGAAATTTATACTGGAATACTCACATATATATGATAATAATAACATACTTAGAAGTATGGAATATAATTCAGTGACTTTATGATGTATGTTCCTATATATGTATATGAGTTGTCGTATGATCCTTTTATATTTGGAAAGAGCTCCATCTGAAATGCATTGACAATGGAGGACATGAGCAATCCAGTTTAGCCTGGAAAAGTCAATGATACTACCAGAAACTAATAATGGCAATGATGATGTTATTCAATTATTTAATTATTATATATTCAAATATTCAATTATGACTTTGCTACAGACTATAAGAGGTTTAAACACATTATTTATCATGTTACTACCATGTGACAAATGCTATTTTGGAAATTATACAACAGAGCTATAATGAAAATAGTGTGCTAATGACATAAATACGGATTCCTCTATCTAAAGAGTAGTTGACGAGGGACCACATATAAGCCTCCACCCTGGATTTTGGAAGAAGCCAACAATACACAATGGAGAAAAGAAGTTTTCAGCAAGTCGTGCTGATTAAGCACGGTCTAAATCTATCTATCTATCTATCTATCTATCTATCTATCTATCTATCTATCTATCTATATCCAAGCATTTATAGAAGAATTAAATTTGATTCTTATGTCTTAACACTCTGCACAAAAATCAACTCCAGATGTTTCAATGACTTCAATATAAACTTGACATTTTGAATCCGATATAGGAGAAAATATGCTTGAACTCACTGGCATAAAAAAAGAGTTTCGGAATAAAGCTCTGATAGTGCATACAGAAAGATCAAAAATTAACAAATGGGACACCATGAAAGTAAAAAGCTCTGAATAGCAAAGGATGCCATTATTCAAATGAAACTTACAAAAAGGTAAAAAGTCTTTATTAACTACACATTTGGCAAAGGATTTGTATTTAGAATAGACATTAATCTATGACTTCCACACTTACACATGTATGCTTACACACATACTTTCCTATGTGAATATGTATTTACATAATTAAAAAAATTCATAATAACTCTCCAGTAAGATCTCTTAACTATCAAATATAGGTCCTTTAAAGTCTTACTTCTCTGAAAAAAATTTTAAAAAAGCTTCATGAAGGCATGTTTTTAAAAGTTTGTATGTTTTGGCACCTAATTGAACCACAAGAGAATTTATTTTACAGTCCTGGGTAAGGGACTCATCTTACTTTGTCTGTGACTTTTAGTTCAGCACTGAAATTTTTGTGATCTAGAAAATCTTCATGTGCCAGGTCAACTGAAATCATCTTTAGAAATATGATGGTATAGCCTGGTCTCATTGACAGTAGCCCCACAGTCTGCCTCAACCACACTACTGTCACCCATATTCAGAGAGCCTAGTTTGGTCCTATGCTGAGTCCCTCACTGTCAGGCTGGACTCTCATTAGCTCAGGTAAGTTCTCTCAGTAGGTATCCCATCATGGTCTTGTCATGGTCTTTGCTGGAGTCATTCTTGTAGATTCTTGGGAATTGCCTTATTTTCAGGTTTCTTTCTACCCCTGTACTGGCTCCCTCAATCAAGATATCTCTTTCCTTGTTCTCCGTCTCTGTCCTTCCTCCATCTTGACCATCCCATTCCTACTGCTTTTACTGGCTTTGTGGAACCCATTCTCTTTGGATGGATACTTTGATTGGCCTACATATAGTGGAAAGGGCCTTGGTCCTGTCTCAACAAAATGTGCTTGACTCCCCATGGAAAGCCCTGCCCTCTCTGAGGAGTGGATGGGGGATGAGTTGAGGGGTGTGGAGATGGAGGGAGCAGGAGGAGGGGAGGGAGTGGGAACTGGGATTGATATGTAAAATGAGAAAAGACAGTATTTTAAAAAATAAATAAGTAAAAGAAACGCAAAATAAGTGCATACATTTATGAGATATCAAAATACTACATAAGTAAATTTTAAGTTAAAAAAAGAAATAAGATTATTTGGTTGCTTCTCAGAGCCCTTACCTAATTGTCAACAGTTTTCCACTGTGATTGGCCAAAATAATTTTAGCAAAAGCCAGGTGGAAAATTCTTAGAACTGGGAATACAAAGTATGCCACACAAGAAAATAATTAACAACCTACCAGATGACTTGTATTTTACCGATAACTGTGGAAATACTGATCCATGAAAATTAAGTCTATGTAACACACTTTGATTATCACTCACTAAGTATGCTGTCTTATTTACTTTTTCTGTTACGGTGATAAAAAAAAAATCCTGACCCCCCCCCCAAAAAAAAGAAAGAAACTTGAGGGAGAGAAGGTTTATTTGAACTTATACTTCAAAGATACAGGTCACCATGATGGAGAAGTCATGGTGACGTAGCCTGGGGCAGCTTGTCACAGTGAATCCACAGTTAAGAAGTGAAGAAAATGATGAATTCCTAGGCTCGGTTCTCTTTATCCTTGCTCTGTAGTTCAAGATCTCAGCCTACAGAGTGATGCTGCCCATAGTGGAGGGATCTTCCCACCTGAAAGAATCCAATCAAAATATTCCCCCCAAGCCTACTCAGAGGGTCATCTCTTTTGACTCTAGATTTCATCCAGTTGACAACTGAGCTTAATCATCACATGCTTTCTACCTAAGGAACCAGGGAACAAGTACTACTGTAGCTTGAGCCTTTGCAACCACATAAAGTTTTTGTGTTATAATATCAATATCAATGATGACCTTTAAGATAGCAGAATAGCTTCATTTTGGGGATAGAGAGTTTGAGGTTCTTGTGTTGAAGAGAGCTGAGCGTACCAACACACACCTCAGATGTTGGGTTACCTCACTTTTTTTCCTATGTATAAGCTTTCCTTGTGTGGTCTCTTTGTCTGTATATACTCTAACTTTAAAGCCAATATTTTATGTCCATTGAGAGTTACTGTTTGTGATGTATTTTCTTAAAGAATGTGACAGTGTACTCAGTAGCTCACTTATATCATGGTTGGTATATAGCATTTATTTACTCTTTGTTCATCTATTGCTTGTATCAGACCTTCCCACGTGTATTATAAGAAGGAAATAGTCGAGCTTTATCTTATTTAAGCTTCAGCTTCTGGTGAAGGTTTTCAAGTGGTTTTTCTTTTTGCTTTTTTTCTGTGGTCTTGTTTTTAGATAGGAAGTGAACATTGTTTATTTTGAATAATATACACTTACTATGTTAAATAAAACCTAGTTGCTGTGTTTACCGTTTTAAACATTTCATCTTATGCTTAAACTAAATCTTTAGGCACATTAATTCCCACCCTGAAGTCTGTGAAATAACATTTATTTTTTCAATGCTCAGGACTGAATTCAGGTCCTCAAGCTTGTTAGGTGAGTGTTCACCACTCAGCGACTTGTTGCTGAAATAACATTTAAAAAAATACGGCTTTTGGTGTGGTTTTGAAAGCTGAAACAAACACAATAACACAAATTTAGCTAAATAAATAAATAGATGGATAGATAAAACACAGACGGACTATAAAGCTTATTTTACCACTGAACACAAACGGGCTCTCCATTTGCCCTTCTCTAATTTAAATAATATAATGAGTAGTCAGAGACACCAACAATATATTTTTGTCAGATTTTATTGCATACAGATGACAATTATCAGATTACTTTGGAATGGCCAGTTAAGGCCTTCTGACATGTCCCTTTAAATTTTCTGTAAGTGGCTTCAGTTATATTTGCTTTCCTTGATTTTACAGGATCCTAGGGGAACAGCCTGTTCTCTCTCATCACAAAGAGAGAGCCCAGGAAAGGGGCAGGGTTTCCCCCTCACAGGTGATGGAGTTGTATAAAGAATGCAGCAGATAATGGCTGGCTTGTCCTCTGAACAGATGGTGATGGTCTTGTTGCTAGGATAAGGCCTCAAGAATTTAGTTTTTAATTCCACATTATTTGCCTCAGTGCCATGAATATCCCTTGGTTTCCTGAGGCAAAACACAAAAACTACACACAAGGAGCGACACAGAAAGTGAGGGGAGAGAGAGCAAGAGAGCCCAGTGTGTGACAAGGCAGCCGAGTGGAGACAGAGCGAGAGAGGCTTCAGGGGGAAATGCAGCCTCAGCTGTGGGCAATCACCTGGGTTTAAGTGGTAGGAAGGAAGGAAGACTGGTTGGCAGGGGAGCTGGGCCTTTGATGCCTTCTGCAACACAGAGAAAAAGGCCTCTTCTTCCCATTAGACGTCTGTTGGCTTTCCTAATTAAGATAAACATGTTTCTGAAGGAGTTAACTTTTGTGCCATGCCAGTTATAAAAACAACTATATATACAGAGAAGAATGTCGGCCAAGAATTCGGGCTGCTCGTGATTGTACGAACCATTTTAGAGAAATATTTTGAAATAGTTACTTTATTTTGAAGTCGGTGATTTTTTCCTTCCCTTCACTCAATTAAACATCTAATTTCAGCTCTAGAGGACGATAACCGGCATTCTTAAAAAATAAACGAAGGGTTAGAAAATGTTAACTATGGCACCGGAGCACGAACAACGCACCCCACTAAGAGCTTTATTCCTTCATTATTGATTAACTTCCGAAAACACCCACTCATGCAATTTTCAGTAAAATACTGTTATTTTTGATTTCTTTTGTTGAGCAGCAGAGGCATATTCGTGACTACGCGGGTGTGGAGGGAGGACCTGGAGAGCTGGGAGCTCAGTGCTAAGAGGGTGTGCCTCTGTCAGAACAGGACTGTCTTGGGGCACTGTCACCTAGCTGCACTAGCCACTTCCCTCAAACCATCAATGGCAGTGTGGCAGGATCCCACATAGACTGACATTACTCACGTGTGTCAGAATTACCTGTATGTGCTTGTAGCAGTCGGGAATTGACTGCCTGATTTTTATGAATTATGTGAGGGTGTTTCCGCAAGTCTTAGAGTTAAACTGTGCTTCAACATGAAGTGCTTGTGAGTGTTTTTTGTGCCCTGCATTTTGCTTCAGAAAAGAAAAGAAAAGAAAACAAAACAAAACAAAAGTAAGGGACCTGGCAATGTGGTGAATTCTACGCCAGCCAGTCAGAAGTGTCGTTAGTAATGCCGGGGTCAGAGCTGTCCCTAAAGCGCAGATTTTATGGGATAGCAGCATAAATCACGCACCACAACTGCGTTAGGAAAGCTGTCAATCACACACAAGTTTTATATTCCTTGCTTGGGAGGGAAATGATGACATAGGTTTTGTTTTAGTTTTGGTTCTTTTTCCTTCACACCTCTCCAACCTTTGCCATTTGTGACCATCTCAGCTCGTCTCTTAACACACCAAACAGTAGTTTATGGTACTTTCTTTTGAAATGATCCAAAGTTGTATTTCTAAAAAATGACTATCCTCATCAATATTACCTGTTTGGTATTATACTCCCTCTGGGCTCTTAAGTAAACTATTAGCATAGTCTGAGTGATTTAATTGAAGGCAAGGTGTTAATGACATATTAATGACTTCTTAGATAATATGTTTGCTTTCTGGTAAAGATTTTTAATGATGCGAAAAAATAATGACTAGTGATTAGAATTCTGAACGCTACCAGAGAAACGGCGATAAGAACGTGGGGGCAGCAGACAGATAGCCGGCAGGGATCCTCCCCCGCCATTCTCAGTTTGCACTGTGCTGTCTTCCTGTTCAGGATCTGACCAGCCATGTTTCAACAATTTTGCCATACTCAACTGTATGTGTCTCAAGATGTGACAGACACCATAATCTGCCTCTTTAATTCTACAAAAGCATGCTACCAATTGTGTCTTCCAAAAAAGTAGACTTCATTTAAATAAGCAATTGTCTTAGACATGTCCAGTTGATAAAGTATTCATTTTGCCAAACTTGCTCCTAAAATTACTTTTACACTTATTTGTATGAAGGTAAATTCTCTTTCATCTTTAAAATAAATTTACTTCAAGATTTACATTGGAGTATCAGATCTTAACAGAATACACATTATTGAACATTTTGCATTCACCAAAAAATATTGCAATGAATATGACCTGGTTGAATGAATTTGGTATGTTTCTCTACTTTTTACTATTGTTTTTAATTTTAGTAACTGATGAAGCAAATAGTTGATTATTCTTCCTATGGTAAAATTCATGTCATTAAGAAAAACATGGTTTAATTCCTATCCTAAACAAGAGCACAGAAAAGAAGCAAATGTCTATAGAAAAAGCACTTAAAAATTTCTACCAAAAACTGAAGCTAAAATGAGATGCATCTTTATTATTTCTTTCTTAAAAGTATATATGGGAATGGTTCTGCTTGACTAAATTAAGAAATAATGTATTTATAAATAATTGCATACTTTTAATACAGAAAAAATACCTTAACTATTTTCACCTAAAACAAAATACAGAAATAATCCTTAAATTTTAAGTAGTTTTAATTTAGGATAAATAATCTCACTTTCTGTTGTTTTCAGTATTTTGGGTGTAAGTGTATACAGACTGACTGAAAAGAAAAAGACCTGTCTTATCTTGTTTTACTAGATTTCAGTGATGTCCTATCACTAAAAAGGATGTGAGGCCTGTTGAGTGTGGTTTAAATACCCTCTTCTTTCCCACGTGGAGAATTCATGCGGACAGCGGGCTTTGAGATACTGGTTTTTGAGTCCTTGCACTTAACACTTTTATGATTTGGATGACCACTAAGTCAATTTTGGAACCAAAGAAACCTGCGAGGTCATGGCTGGAGTTTTAGAACCCTAGGGGGCTGCTGGGTTACACTTACTTTTGCCTGAGATATTTCCATTGGTTAAGCTCCTTGGTGAGCAGTCAGTGAAGGCTCTGTAACAATATCTGGGAAAGCAGAATTTAGTTAGAGCCAGAGAACCAAAATCATATAGTTCAAAAAAGCCTATGCTTTAACCTATTTAGTTTCTTGACTTTTAAACGTAATATATATGTATATTTTCTGGTTGGCCCTAGAAAATGTGTGATGTGAAGAGAAGTACACTTGTGTTATTGCATGACTTGCCATGAGAACATGTTCTTCATGGAGTCTGGGCATTTACAGCAGAGTTCAGTTACTGTAGCATCTTGCTTGGGGTATCAGTCACACAGAAAGAATAAAAAAGTCTGAAACCTTGGCCTGCTCTATTTAGTGAAGGTGTTACCAATCTGTCTCAATTTTATTGCGAAGAAGATTGTACTGTTTATTATGCTGCTCACAATATGCTTATTCTCTCTTCTCTCTGTGCTTACCTCATTCCTCTGTGTGCGTGAGCGCGCGCGCGTGCGCACCCATGCATCTGCGCCTGCACATACGTGTCCACATGAACGTTTGTGAACATGCTCAGCTGTATGTGTGGGTATGTGTACATGTGTCAGAAAACAACCTTGTGTGCCATTCCTCAGAATGTACCATTTACCTTGTCACTTGAGATGGAGTCTCTTGTTAACTAAGATTTTGTCAATTGGACAAGCCCCCCAACCCCCCGCCCATCTTTATCTCCTTAGAACTGGGATTGTAGGCCTGTTTCAACATGCCTGATTTTTCATCAACATGGGTTCTGGGGGACTGGAATCAATACTGTGTGTTTGTGCATCAGACACTTTCCCAACTAAGCCCTCACCCAGGTTTTACTGTTCTTTCTTAAAGGAGAACCACTGTATATGGATTTTATAGGGACCCTTAAACAGGAAAGGGTATTGGACAGGAAGTCCAATGTACAAAGGAAATATTTTATCACTGTTTATTTTATAACAGACCAAATGAAAGGCCTATAAGTTTGTGTACAAAACTGAAAAGTATAGGAAAATTTTGTATTGTGATCTCTAAAGATCTTAGCATTCATACTGTGTAAAGAATAAAGTCAGCATTTGTGGGATAAAATAAAAAAAACTGATTGAGATAACAGTTAGTATGGAGTACATAATTGCAGCCTATGTTTCAGGGGTAAAATCGGGAGTTAATTTAGGAGAATTACTAGGGAGGGTTTGAGATTAAAATAAAGGTGGCAAGTCAGATTAAGAAAGTTAGCGTTCTACCTTAGAACAAAATTCTGCTTTGCAGGAGATGGAGGGATAGTATGATTCAAGTGGGAGAAAATGACATGTTGCCTACAGAATCTTCAGCTTGCTGGCTTAGATAGGACTTGAAAGTTATTCAAATATAATTTGCACCTAATCAGACTTTTGAAACTATGAATATGTAGGGTGTCTACTGTGTATTTGAAACTACTCCCTGACATTGGGGAAAAGCAAGGCCGTTCTCAGATTGCTTAGCCCATCTGGAAGGGGACACTGACAATTCTGCTCGACAACACAGGCAACGCACCATATCAATGTCTTACCCCACCTCGGCACTCCGCGCAGTGAAGGTAACAGTGATGGAGTCACCCTTTATCTTGTGCTGTCTTTTTTTTCTCAGTCCAGAAAGGAGAGCTAACTGCACTTCATGGGGAAAAAAACATATTAGTATATTTTATGTATAAAAAGTAAGACTTTTCATAATTCAGATAATAAGTTATTTTGTTTTGTTTCTGTAGAGTACTCTTTATTGTATCCTCTTTGTGGTCTACTTCAACAAGTTATCTTGCTTTTGTACTATATGTTCAAAGTTGGGAGAAAGACACACTCGCGCATGTGCACGCATCCCCCCACACCCACTCACATTCCTTCAAGAAGAACATGAAGTTCTAAAAGTTTCTTCCAGGATCATGAAGAGCTGCTTTACTCCAGTAAGAGCTGGCCTTGCTCAGCAGTCTTTCTTTAAAGCTTACATTTTGCCATGAAGGTTGATAAATTCAGTGATACTCAAAGGAATTTTTCATACATGTTGATCTTGGTAGATAGCAAAGGTGGACTGGAGAAAGAAAGAAATAAACTCAGTACAGAATTATTTGCCAGGTATTATCTTTAGTTTTTAATGTTTTCTTCTAAAAAAATACTTTTTAAAAAAGATCCAAAAATCAATATCACATTCCTGAATTAACATATAAGAAAGCAAATGCTGATGAATGAATCTGCTGATGCTCACAGATGACAGGGACCCATTCATCTTCCTCTCTGGTTCACTGCCACTTTCTCAGTTCCTTACAGGAGCTTCCCAGTCGCAAATGCTCATTCATACCATTTTGGTTCACAATAAGCATGAGTAAAATGCTTTTCCCCCCATCTTATTATTATCATACCCAAACCATGAAAAACAAATTTGCAGTTACCAAACTGTGTTGGGGGGTGGCTCTTTGAGTTTGCAGTACACTTCAGTTAACCAGTAGGGTTCTGGGGATAGCACAAAGACATTCCTCATTAGAAAGTTGGTGGACTCTCCAGCAAGTGATTGTCTCTGTAACTCAGATACAAAATTATTCCATCTGTTTAAAGTAAATCACCATCCAAGCCCAGCCTACCTCAGCAACACAGGATCAGTAGGCTCTGCTTGGCAGGTAAGGCATTTTCTTGGCATCTGCTTTGACCCATACCTTTCTCATGTGTCCTCCATGTCCATACAATTTGGTATTGGTCAGCACAGGGGTCAGCTCTCCCTAAGCCCTATGGCTAGAAATAAGAATACCCAATTGTCTATTACTCCTTGGAATCTCTCTGTTTCTCCCCCCTCTGTATTCTTCAGGTTTTTTTCTCTTATCCATATTTCTTCCAGATATAGACCATATCTAAATTACTACTGGTTAGCAGCCTCTAACACACGAATTATTGGCTTTCTCTCTTCCCCTGTAGATTTATTGTCTTGGGCCGTCATAACAAAATACCATAGACACAGGACAACTTAAACCACAGAAATTTATTTTGTCCTAGTCATAAATTCCAGAAATCTGATCTCAAGAAGGCAGCAGGTTTGGTTTCTTCCTATGACTCTTGTCTTGGCTTACAGCTGTACCTCTACCACTGTAGGCTCACCTGGTTGCCCATTGGCCCAGTCTTCTGTGTCCTGGCCTCTCTACATTGATGAGTGCTCACCTTATTTACTCATTTCACCTTAATTACTCCTTTTATGGCACAGCTACATTATGGGGTGCTGGGTCTAAGGGCTTCAACATGGAATTTAGAAAGACGTGGTTTTTATTTTTTTTCTAACATAATAGCGACTACAGTGTTTCTAGGAGTGGGCATTCAGCCCCTATGTGAAAAGCAGAGTGGAGGAACCAGCACTTTCCCACATAAGTTATTGTCCATAAATATGTGACCTATAAATACTTCAGAAGGTGGCTAATAGCTGTGTTTTCTACAAGCGCTCCTCTGACCATTTCTAAACATTCTCTCTTGGAAAACTTTCAGCTTTATAATGTTTTGTGTCTACAAATAATCTGAAAACCTTTCATGATGTGATTATGACATTTCAAAGTGTCATAACTTTAAGACAAAGCTATATTCTAGATTGGTCACTGTTTGGAAGATATGTTACATCTCACTTCTAAAACTGTCTCATTATGATTGGTTTTGAGTATTGCCCTACAAATTTGTTCAATGGCTTGGTGCTATTCTCTGAGAGGCAAACTTTGATTTGGTTTGCTTTTAAGTTTTTTTTTTTTGCCTTACCTAATTAATGTAGTAATTAGTGTCCTGAAGTATACTGTTACTATATAAAATCTTGGAATATGGTATATTGGTTGGTTTGCTGAAATAAAGACGACAAAAATTGGTAATGGAAAACTTACTGGGTATCTATATCATATAGTGATATGAATTAAGTAAAATTACATATAACAATAAGCAGATGCACTGAGCCTGTCAGTTTAGAGAAAGCCTTTAGAGACAGCCAGAATATTTGAATGTCTTTTCATTGCATTGTAGCAAGATAGCAAGAAGAGAATCTCCAACGATGCAATGTCTACTGATTCCATACTCTAAAACCTCAGTAAGAAGGCTAAAAATCCCCACTCTTGGCTCTTCAAGTTTCAGTAATACTAATCATTAGTGAAACTGACTCAGTATAATTGAAATGATAAAACCGAAGGGATGGTGTTCTTTAATGATGAAGAGAGGTGTTCTGAGATCTTCCCCCGATAAAACTTTTGAAAATAAATCAAGACTAAACAAAAACTAACCCAAGATCTGTGGAAACAGTCCTATAGATATAGTGCAAATTAAGAAGTATTTTGCTCAAAACCAGCGATATTCTGTGATATGTAAGCTAAGAACTAAGATATTCTGTGATATGTAAGCTAAGATGTAAGCTAATCACAGGCAAATCTGTGATATGTAAGCTAAGAACTGCAGCCTCCCTATTCCCCTCTGCTCCGCTCAGGGCTGGGGTAGACTTGAACCCCGACTTCTTCCCTTTCCCTCTTCCAGAGAAGTGCAGACAGGGAGTTATTTCCCATCCTGCTGCAGCGACTTTCTTTAAGGCTGCATTCTTCACAGATGTGGCTAAGACACTCTTTTGTGCAGCTCCTAATGACGTCATAGAGCTCCACCTGTGACATGCACTGTCAAGAACTCTCGAGTTCTGGCTACACCATTCTAGGCCAAACAGAGAGTTCCCCACAGAGATCATTGTATTTAGCTCAGTTTATGACTTTACATCAAATAATGCTTATTTTACATTAGTTAGACTAATGTTTACATTACTAATAGTTACATTAGTTAGGTACTCTAATATTTGGTGCATATATGCTTAGAATTGAAACATTTCTTATTGGATTAGAATAGAACATTTTTTAACTTGTAAAAGGACATCTATGAGAGTTGCAATGCTACAAAATAAGCACTTTTACCTGCTAAACTATCTGTCCAATCTTCAAAATAAATTTGAAGGCATCAATTACGTAAATGAAAAGTCATCTTCCTGACCACCCACAGATATATGTGCCCATAATATTGAGATACAATCATGAGATTACATATATGAAGTTACATATTACAATGCAGTTTGTGAGATACCAAACTGCTTTAGCAAATGTGAGCAGCAGCCTCCAGAGTCAATGGTCCTCTAGGCTTTGCCTTGACAGGATTAACCTCCATGAGAAAATCATTCTTCTGGTGGGTTGACATCTGAACACTAGTTGTCAACTGCTGTGACTCTCATGGCCTTCGTCATCTGATGATAACAAAAGTAGGAGAGAATAAGAAGAATTCTGAATTTTCAGACACTGCAATGAGGGTGTGCCTAGTGTAGACAACATGGAAACATCCTGATGATTATTTATGTGACTAGTGACAGAGGAAACATATAGTGGGATAATTCTAGTTCCTTATACACTCCTAAGAGAAATGAAAAAATTTCAGAGGAAAAAATACACATGCGTGCTTCTAGCAACATTATTTACAACAGCTAAAAGTTGAGACCATTTTAAAAAAAATCTATCAATTGATTAATGAATAAACATTGTGGTTTACTCATGCAATGAAAGATTATTATTCAGCCATATTTCAACATGAAAGTTTCTGAAACTTTATACTAAATAAAAAATATCATTAGTAACATATGGCTTTGTTTTATAAAGGACAGGCAAAACTATAGAAACTGATGGTAGGGTGCTGTATAAATTGAGAGGATGGAATGCAGGGTGCACTTTCTCTGTGAGGTAGTAAAACTGTTCTACACTATTGTGGTGATTGTTGGAAAAGCATATCGAATTCACTGAACTATAAACCTGAAAGGGTCGACTATATGTTACATACGTGCTAATGTTACATGAATGTTATAGTGATGCAAATACAAAAATTAAATGTGCACCCCTCGTGGTCCCGACTTCTTTGCTCATGTTCTCCCTCCTTCTGCTCCTCCTTGGGACCTTGGGAGCTCTATCCAGTGTTCCAGTGTGGGTCTCTGTCTCTATCTCCATCCATCGCCAGATGAAAGTTCTAGGATGATATGCATGATATTCGTCAGTATTGCTCAAGGATAGGGTCATTTCAGGTTCCCTATCCTCAGCTGCCCAAGGAACTAACTGGGGGCCTCAGCTTGGGCACCTGGGATCCCCTCTAGGGTCAAGTCTCCTGCCCATCCTAAAGTGGGTCCTTTAACTAAGAAATGGGGTTCCGTGCTCCCCTATCCAACCTTCCTTTATCCCGATCCTCCTGTTTCCCCAAGTCCCCCCTCCTTTCCTTTTACCTTTTCTCTCCCCATCTCCCCTTACCCCCATCCCACCCCACCCCCAACATCCCACTTTTCTCCCCGGCAATTTTGTATACTTCCCTTATCCAAGAGGATAACTATATGTTTTTCCTTGGGTTCACCTTCTTACTTAGCTTCTTTAGATTCGCCTATTGTAGACTCCGTGGCTCTTATTTATGACTAGAAACCAATTATGAGTGAGTACATCCCATGTTCATCTTTTTGGCTCTGGGATACCTCACTCAGGATAGTGTTTTCTATTTCCATCCATTTGCATGCAAAATTCGAGAAGTCATTGTTTTTTACCGCAGCATAGTACTCTAATGTGTATATATTCCATACTTTCTTCATCCATTCTTCCATTGAAGGGCATCTAGGTTGTTTCCAGGTTCTGGCTATTACAAATAATACTGCTATGAACATAGTTGAACAAATGCTTTTGACATATGATAGAGCATCTCTTGACAGTGGAGCTGATCTACTGGGAGCTCACCAAGGCCAGCTGGACTGTTACCAAAAAAAGCATGGGATAAAACTGGACTCTCTGAACATGACGAACAAAGAGGGCTGATGAGACGCCAAGGACAATGGCACGCGGTTTTGATCCAACGAAATGTGCTGGCTTGGTGGGAGCCTAGCCAGTTTGGATGTTCACCTTCCTAGATATGGACTGAGGGGGGAGGACCTAGGACTTACCACAGGGCAGGGAACCCTGACTGCTCTTTGGACTGGAGAGGGAGGGGGAGAAAAGTGGGGGGAAGGGGAGAGGGGTGGGAGGAGGGGGAGAAGAATGGGAGGAGGGGGAGGGAAATGGGAGGCTGGGAGGAGGTGGAAATTTGTTTTTTTTTTCTTTCTTTTCTTTATTCTCCTTTTATCAATAAAAAAAAAAATTAAATGTGTTACCTTTTTACCAAGACATACGGTTTTAGATGTCCTCTGGTAGCCACATTAGGATGAACAAATGATAGGACCTTTAACAAAATCAGATGAAAATTAGTATGAGATGCCTACGTTTTAGCTAAATATAAATGGTAAATACTTGCTGGTGTAACCGAGTAAAAATGCACACCACAGCTGACTAAGATTTTAACAGATGCCCATTTCTAACAGAACAATAGTTACAGCCTTACTAAACTCTTACATCCTGCCCCATTACAACTCACATTTCTCCACGTGTTTTTCTCCCCTGTCTGCAGGCTTGTAAAGACCAATCCTCACAGTGACCATGAACATCTTTCACTGATGGTGGTTATGCTCCATCATCCAGGTCTTTAAAGGACACCATGAAGCAGGATTCCATCTACATGGATTACCCTTGGGGCATTATTAAAATAACAAGAATTTTCTGGAATTTGCATTGTTAATTTTGCTCAAAACATGGCCTCCCTTAATTCCCATAACTATTACAATTTCCCCCTGCAGGTGCTGAGTTTGATACGTGGCTATCACTGAGTATCCCTTTTACCTTTCTGTTTAATATCTCCTCTATAGATGGAGGATTCATTCTTTGACTGTTTAACATGGTCATTCCACCTTGAGTTTTGCGTTTTTCTTCTTGCATTACTGCTGGTTTCATTCCTGGAATTTTTAGTTGTATTCATGACATATCTGTCATATGTATTTAGCAAACTAGGAAACATAAAGAATTTGCTCTCTAGGAAGTTTTAAATACCGAGTAGTACAGTCTGGGTAAGGACATATTGTGGTCACTTTGCTTTCTTTTCTCATGATATACGTTTTGGAATAGCTTTTGTGTGTTAAGGGTAGGAAATATATTTAGATCTGTCACAGGCTGTCTGGCTGTGTAGACCTTCTTAACAGGTTTGGATTGCTATTCAATAAATTTGATAGATAACTGTAGAACTAGCTGATAATAACATACTATACATGGCCTATACATAACTTTAATTTGGTCCTTGTATCATATTAGTCATACATTGTAACATTTTCCCCAGTCTTTCAACGTGCAATGCTAGAAAAAAAAATTCTAGAAAGTATATAAAAAAAAGAGTGTTACTCATTTAAATAATTTATTTTTCAATCAGGGACATTGGTGTGATGATTAATACACTGAATTCATTTTCTCCTTTTAAGAAACCTGGAACAAACAGGCTTGTGGAGTACATATATATAATTCATTTAGGTGTTGAAGTCTGAGCCTACATTTGTAAGAGAAAATTTCAAAGGAGCCATAATTAATATGTCAGTTCAGGAGGAGCAGTGGGAAGCGGGGGTGGGAGTAAATGGATCTACCTGATATTTTTGCAGTGTATGTGTGGAAGGGGGGAATTAGTCAGTGTACAAGAAAAGACCCAGCTTTCCAATCTTCTTTGAGTTTATGCCAAAGTAAGCAGGTATATCTGTGAGTATCTCCATCTGGAGGTGTGGAAAGTGTAGGTTACAGGTGATGGGCCGCAGTACATTTTGAGAGAGGAAGTCTGAAACGCATTATCAACCAGCAAGGGCAAACTTGTTTTACTCCATTGCTGTTATTTTCTGCTTGAAATGAAAGAACGCCACTGAATATGTCCCTTTCGTAGCTTCTCTCTTGATTAAAGAGAATTGACAGATACCCCTTTAATGCCCTACATATTAATACAACATGATACACAAAAGAGAGAAACACCAAACAAACCTGTGTATGTCTAGAAAAACCAGATAGGTATCTGTTTTTCCTGAGATTCTGTATCCAGCATCACTGTCATGAGTAAGATTCTGATATTTTCATCTGGGCATGAAAGCTCTCTGGGGTTGTTCTCAGACTGCTCTCCAAGTATTCCCAATAACATTTGATCAGCTCTGTTCTTTGGGCCAGTAAGAACTTTCATCCCATTACTGTGACAAAACTTGTTGGAACGACCCTAGTAAGAAAGTACTACTTACATTTTTTTTTTCTAATTTAACATCCTGGATGATTTTAGAGTCATCGTAAGGAAGAGAGGGAATGATCCTTTTTCTAGGCTTTTTGCCCAGAGATTTCTTCCCTGGTCAAAGCTATTACAGAATTATAGAAGAGGGAAAGTCCAAGGTTTTCCATGGGATACTATCTGCATACTATGTTGGAAATAAGAAAGTTGTGAGCTATGGAAACTGATTGGCATTTTTATCCATAATTTTAGAATGTAGACGTGGACAGAGAATGGGGCTATGAATGAGAAGCGTGCCAGTCATAATAGATATTGGTGGGAACTGTTTCTGGTTAAGTTACTTTTTGTTTTAAGTGCTAAGGAAAGAGCTCAGGGTCTGTCACAGTTAGGGAACTCTTCCACAAAGCCACAGAAGTTCAGTGTGTTCTGCCCTTTTAAAGGATAACTTGTGGGCCTAGGAAAAGAAGTGAGAGAATATGTCTTCCTTTGAGGGACTTCTGTTTACCGGGAGGATGTTTAATCTGAAAAGGAAATGCTTCATGGGACTCATTAAGCATAGCTATAGGGCAGAAGAAATGAACCTAAATAATCAGAAAGTGTAGAAAAAGAATCTAGAAAAAACTTAAAAATAAATAATCTAGATTTGATACATGTACGGTGCAGAAGCACAGATTAGTTGAATCTAAAGGAGGAAACCAAACCCCTTGAAATAATTGTCATCATTAGTTGTTGAGAACCACATCCTTGAAGTGACTGTAGCAAATATTAGTGACTCATTTACCAACTATGTTAGAAAACGGTATAGGAAAGAGTACTAACTTGAAGGTATAAGAAAAAGTTGGGAGTGCATGCTTCAAGATATGGAACTTCCATGTGGACTATCTGGACGCAGTCCTAGAGGGTTTGGGGTTCATTCTGCAGCTCATGGTTTACTGACAAATGTCTTTGATGTTCAGCAGTTTTGATCTGAATTGTATCTTCTATGAATTACAAGTAATCATAGTGTTTACCTGGTAGGACTGTTGTTGTTATGTTACTATTATTTTGATGACTAGATGGCTTTGAGCCTGGAGAACAAGTGGTATAATGTTCCTCAAGCAGCGTAGCAGTTTTTTAACCTATAAAACAAGATTTTAGAGTAGAAACTACGTTGATTTCCTTCACTAATTTGAAATATTTCAAAAGTGATTGTTAAAAAACTTTTCATTGAAATAATTTTTTAATTAATATATGGAATAGCTGCTAATATTTTGTTGCGTTCTGTGTGTAGAAAATGGACTTAAATCTTCCGTTGAGGAAAGGATTGTGACAAAATGAATGTGAGAGTGATCAAAGAATAGACTGAGCAAAAGTAAGCCACTTTTCAGCTCTATTCTATGTGTGGCATTTGTGCACACATTGAGACGTATCACACATTCAGAGTTTGTCTCTGTGGCTGTAAGAACACGCACGTACTCTACCACAACGGAATGTCAAAACTCAATTCTGTGATCTGTCACGAGTTCAAGTTAAGTGATTGTTTGAGAAAGAAATGAAACACAAGGCCTGGATTTTGTTGTTATTGATACTGTAAAGGTTTCAAATTCTATCTTGCCAAAATGAGAAGAAGTAGCTGAGAACTTAGGCAAAAACATATCCAGGGGAAACTCACTTTAATAGTCTCAAGTGTCTAAATGGATTTAGTGTCATTAAGCTTGCATTTACAAAAACAGGATTAATTTTTTCAGAAATTTGCAATTTGTAATGCAGAAGTGACATTGTCTATGAGCTACTAGACGACTCTGTTTTGCTCTTTAATAAATTTTGGCGTTACAAAACTCTTAGTCATAACAAGGCACTTATAGTCCCACGCAAATTTCCTTCTTTTCCTTTTTCTTTTTTAAAAATGCAGTTTTAAAAGCAATAAAGCCTTCCTTGCTGTAAATCCTAGATCTTTTTTCCTAAGGGAAGATTAATTTGTAAATATGCTAATGTATTTGTATAATATTAAACTTTCACAAGAAAAATTATATTACTTCATATGAATGAACACATCTATCTTACTCAGCTTAGAAACTGGTGGTTAAACCCCCTCCAAACTGCTGCCTACTGTGTGTCTTACAACTAAAATGACTGCAGGCACAGCTACGAACTTGGTGTTTCACAGCAAATTTATCGGATGAAATTTTTCAACCTTTTTATTGAGTTTTTCTCATTTAGCTGTATTTGAATTCTAGCTAATAAAATGCAGTTCCTCTTACAAGAAGGTGAAAAAGTAAACATTCTGCTCAAAATAGAAGGGCTTTCTAAACAGGAAGTAGGTTCAAAGAGCAAATGCTTGGTATAAAAGTGTTGCTGGTGGTGAGGATGCCGCTAGGGATGTGTTCCCACAGGCAGCTTTCCTTCCAACTGCAGTGAGAATTCTTGGGTTAGACAATTGCGCTAAAAGCTCCTCGACGTAGGCAGGTAGCCATGACAGATTGGCCTGATATTTTGCATGAAAAATTTAATCCCACCTCTTCTAAGTTATTTGTGGATGAGTTATTTTCACCAGCTAGCTCATTCCATGGCGTAACTCACTTCTAGAAGTTAGGCAGAGATACCTGGTGTTCCTTGCCAGTATTCCAAGATGCCCCCCAAAGTGAACATGTCTGTTGTCCCTAGGGGATGCCCTGCATCTTGAGGTGGAATTTAGATTACGTGACAATTCCCCTCTGAGGCACTTGGTGAAACTTGGTGAACTCTTAAGGGAAATAAGCAAGAGACCCTAGGATCCTCAATTGAGAACTAACGATGGAGACTAACCAATATAACTAAAGATGAACTTTGTCCTTACCCTGGCAATTTTTGTTTTCAGTAATTACATACACCGAATTCACAAAGTATTTTTTAACTAGTGACTTGAAAAATATCCCCACTCACTCAGGGAAAATTTTTATAGATTGTCAAGCATAATTATGGTGGCTGTCTCATTTTCAAATATTTTCCAGAAAAGAATATTAGTAGAGCCCTCTGCATTGAAAGGAGAAACGGGATCTGCTCGGTGCTCCCACAGAGGACTACTTGAGACACAACCTAGGAAAGAGACTGAATTCTTAAGAGTCTAGGTTTCATTGTGTGGGGCCAACTGTCTGCTGCACTGTGTGCCAGGGATATGGCGAGTTTGCCAGGCTGTTTTCAATGTTTGTGATAGAAATCTATCGTAAACTGCTTTTTAAGCTGGATGGTGGGTAGGAAGTAAAGACCAATGGACTTGGGTAATTTCAAATCCAGAAATATAGCTGAAATCAAACATTGCTTTACCGTGACACTCACAGCATACCAGTAGGAGTTGGTGGCATCCGCTTTCCCCTTCTGTTTTCCAATATTTGATTTTATCTTTAGTCTTTGATGATTGGTGGCTACTGGCAACTCTGGGCATACATCAAGCTTCTATTTTCTAACAGTTCCAGGGCTGTCATTGTCTATGGTAGATCGTGTACTTACCCACAGAGCGAGAGTGTAAGCACCAGACCCATGTATTCCACAGAGATGGAGCATGGGAACGGGAGATCCTTAGGGGAAAGGTTTTTCTTCTAGAAGGAGGAGAATTCCACAATACGCAGTGAATGAACCCAACCCATCATTGTTTTGAATGGAAACATCATGACATAATAAATAGCTAGGAAAGGAACTCAAGGGACAAAGGCACCCAAAGGGACACTTTTGTCATACATAAGGAACACTTGGGACATTCTTTGCTGAAACCATGCCTTTCAATTGTAATTGACTGACTGATGCTTGTAATTGTGGACTAGGTAGCTGGAAATACAAGAGTATCCTTACTTATGAGTAGTTTTGTAACACTAGGCTTGTTTTACTTTTGTTTTTGTTTTCTAGTTGGGATCCAGTTTCTCCCAAATCAGGCGCCAACTTATTCACTTCTCTAAGAACATGGCAGAGAGATGGACTCAATGCAAGCTCTAAGTGTATGCTCCGGATGGATTCATTTCAGCTGCCTCTAATGCTTATCACACTGAAGGGTTTCGGGGACTTTTCTCAGCTCCTATCCTGAGAGCTACATTTGTTTCTCATCTTTCCATATCACTCAAGGAGTCTGAATGTGTCCTTTCAGGTTTCTGTGCTTTCTCTCACACCACCAACGCTGTCTGGCAGAAACCGGGACCACGCTGCTGCTGTCTTGCTTCCATATCGGAGGGCTGTGCCGTGCAAAGTATTGCTTCATGCTGCTTTCCTGATCTGCTTTGCATAACTGCCTGGAAAAGAGGACTTTTGTGGATAATCCAAAAGAGGGAAAGACATTGAACACTCTTTTACTTGAGCGTATTTCATGGGTTAAATGCATTAAAATTCTATTATAGTGAAATTCTATATAGGGTGCACATTTTTCGAATCGTAACAATGGACATCTAGCTTAAGAGCATATTTGATACACTCTAATTAGAAAGCAACGAAATAGTTAGGATAGTTACTTTAAAATGTAGGATTTTAGTGGTCTGTAAGAGTTCTTGATTCAATTTTTGGAAGGGGCCTCAGAGATAATATAGTCCAGGGAGAGAAAATAGATTCATCTTGTGTGCCAAATTTGATCAGTTGGTGGTGCTTGCCTGGAGAGCTGTGCTAAGAAGGAATTTATGGCAAAGTCCAGACTCAGTGGGGAAAACTGCGGGGCTAGATTTTTTTCACGTCTACCACGGTTGACGAAAGAGAGAGCGGTACCATATGTACCTCGTACTTGCCGACTCGACACAGTCTCCCACTTTACAAAATTAGAAAAGTTAGTCTAACATGACATTCCTAGTTAGCAGAAGAGCCCAGTCTTTTGAGTTTAGCATGTCCCCAAAGCTCTTTGCAAGCGGATTAAGTGACATGGACGGTAAAAGCACTCAGAGTCTCAGACACCGTTTCAGCAAATACTCACTAAGTTTGACATTTAATTAACTTACACATTCCCCTCTGTACCAAGGAATCACCAAATATTTATTGAGCATGTACTATGTGCTAGGTAGTATAGCATAGTTGTTTGGCATAGTTGATAAGCTTGTTTGGAAGCAGTTGATTATTTTTTTTCTATTGGAAAAGAGCAGGTAGGTCATGCTACAATTAACTATACCACGTTGTTTTGCTTTCATTCATGGTTAATTTATTCCTGCTTTGATCCTAAAAGTCTACTGCACCTAGATACCAAACAAGCGTTTCACTAATATCATACTCTGTCTTCTGTTACTTTCCTTTCAAAAGCTCTGCCCTTTGGACTCTGATAAATCTTATGAAAATGGAATTACATTCAAATGGATCAGCAGCACGTATGGACCTGGTTTTTAATAACAGGTGTCTAACGTGTGCACGCGACATGTAAAATATGCTGATGCAAATGGATGATTGCATGTGCAAAAATATGCAGATTAATGTGCAAGCAGATGTTCAAATAATTTTCCATTATTGCGTGCCATTACCCTCTGTGAATGCACAACTGCATATTTCGTACACAGATACATCCGCATTGTTTGTATTTCTTGTGTGCAGTTTGTACAATCTTTTCAAAGATTGCTCTCCATCATATCCTTAATCGGGGAAGCTTCAAACTTCCAGGGCTTTTTCAGTTCCCTGAGAGAGTTCTCTGCAGGAAGAAAAAAAAAAAAAAAACCACGGTGGCCTACCATTAGAAGGCTCAATATCACCGAAAGATAAATGCTAATTTTTATCTGCCTCTCTTTGTTAGAAATGTGGTCCTTTCCTATCAATACAGCTTTTGATGTCAGTGTAATAAAATGTAAAATCTGTGCAGATTCGCAAACTGTCAAAACAACAGTATGTACTTAAAACTTATCTAGCTCTTGCTAAGTGTTTAATGCTTTGTTTTGTTGGTTTTTCTTACATCTCTGTTCCCACAGAGTTGCTGGTGCTCACAGATAACCCTATGAAATATTTCTGCAATCTTGAGGCAAAAGAAAACTTGGTTTATGATGAACTTTTGTGAGATAGTTTTTCTTGCTTCTGGACCTTTTTAGATATCTGATCAAGTATTAGAAAATAAAATAAAGGTAGAATCTCACTTTTGTATCAAGATATTTTCCTTCAAATTGCTGTATTTCATTACTTAGCTGGCCTGACCCACTCTTTATTTCTGAGCTAGGAAGTTCAGAGGGTTCTTCCTGCTCATTCTGGGCCAACTCAACACCACATTTGGTGTGTTCCAAAGAGCATATTTTAAAAATAACATTTTATTATTTTGTCATTTTCCTTTAGTGGAATGTGACATTATTTAGTTCAAAGCCCTCAATATATCATTTCATTTATTAGGCATTTTCTATTGCCATAGTTATTGTAAAAATTATTTCCTAAGGAAGCATTGGAATGCCTCCTGTCCCGAATCAATATGTATCATGTTTAAATAGAATGTAAGCACCTAATTGTTTTGTGTGCATAAAGGGGAGAGTAAAAAAAAAAAAAACACAGAAAACACTGAAAAAATACCTTCCTGTTTCCTTAGGGGGAAAAATTTTTTAGTGAATCATCCATTTTCATCCAACTAGCATGAGGGTCCTTAAATAAGATGTCCCACGTTTGCCTCAGTTTAAAAAGTGTAAGTGTTTCGGGGGCTCCTGGTTCCACTGACGTTACGGGAAATGTACTTAGAGGAGAGGCCCAGCCGAAGACTTGTGTTGGAGATGGAGTCTTTCATTTGTAATCTCCGAAGGAAAGTCGTGCAAGTTTCCCATGCTGCAGTGTGCAGCAGAGCTCAGATAAGAGTTAAATGCTTGTCGTCTTTGGAAGTGCCCTCCCCGCCAGTGCTACTTATTCTTACGAGTTCCAAAGCATTAAATCTACAGGCCCATCAGCTCACGTCTTACAGCCTTGTCTGTCTGTGGACAGGACCCTGTCTGTCTGTTTCCTCTAGTGCACTATTTTGTTTGTACTACTGTAATCATTTTGCTGGCCCAGATCTGTGTGGGTGTGCTGGCAGCTTTACAACGAAGTTACATGGGAACAGAGTTAAGGTTGAATATTTATTAGAAGAAGCCATCTGGCGTCAGGCTGTCTGTACAGGGGGGCTCGTTTCTTTAGTAGGCTCTCCTCTTTCTCTGTAACTCTTCCTCCCTTTCTCTTTCCTGCTCTCTCCCCTCTCCTCCTCATTTCACAGTTCTGAAAAAGTTGAATGTGCCTCTCTGACCCATTAATTTTGTCCTTTACAATTTTTCTCTTAAAAAAAAAACAAAAAAACCCAAAATCCAAAAAAACAAAAACAAACATCAGATTAGTGTGTTTCCTTACCTTCCCTTTTTTAATTTTTTTTTCTTTTTCATTTTTCTTCAGGAGGCAGCTTGTGTCTGGTTTCCAGAATGACCATTCAAAGTCCAGCAGGCAGCCACAGTGGAATAGTGGCTTCTACGGCCCTATATGTTGTCTTAAACACACGTTTTTTTCTGCCTTGCCTCTGTTTTTTTTTTAAATTTTATTTATTTGTTTGTTTGTTTTATACCTTTACTTTCACTCAGCAAACTAATATCAAAAGCAGCTCTCTCTGGAGCCAGACTGAAGTCCACAGAAGTAATCACATGTATTCTGAGAGAGTAAGTATTCCTTTTAGTCTTTTACCATTTGCTGAACTTCAGCTGTCTGAAATTGCTTTCTAAATCATCTTCATGACGGTTAACTTTTTCATTTGCCACATTTCTGCGAGTCCGTTGTTCATTTTCCTCCCCTGGGAATGCTCCTGTTTTCTTTTTCCAGCCTCGAAGCTAACTTTCTACCTCTCTAGGCCCCCAGCACATGCCGCTTGCGCTGGTCACCCCTGCGCCATGAATACTGTGGTCAACTCCAAGTGTGGTTTACAAGATGCCATTAACACCAGCCTGATTGAGTGAGGGCAGTGTTAAAACATGTGTGTGCGTAGCTCACAAGTCCAGGGTGGTAGAAGGTTCATGTTTTGTTGTATCTGAAAATCCACTCAGATGTGGGAACAAGAATTTTGTGAATGCACAGGAGGCCTGTCATTCTTGCTTTGCTCATGGCGAGATGACAGCCCATGTGTGGGTTATCAGTCAAGTCCCCGCAAGCTCACTTCTCCTGTGGTCTGCAATGTGGGAACCTGGCCAGAAAAAAATCCCAGGGTGCAGTTGCACTCCAGAGGATTTCTGTTGGGTCTGTCGAATCTGCAGTTATGCATTTACCCCGATATTGGAAGGGTAGTAATTTGTTTATCTCATTTCTAATGATGGAGTGGGGGGGAGGGTTATCGCATGATTCAGAGGAAGAAACGAAAAGCTTGGTGTCATCTGAAAACATCAAGTAAAGATGGGCTATTAGAAATGACAAAAGCTGATCAAGCTCAGATCAAACTCAGCTCAATAACCAGGGCCTCTTTTCCATTGTAGGAGTGGCTGTGTTTTTATGAACCTGATTTCACATTCTCTCAGGTGGGCTATAGTCTAGTCACTTCAGCAGAGAGCCCTCATTTCAGGCAGTTTCAAATGCCTCATCATTTCTGAATGAGTTTCAGCTCCAGGAGATTTCAGTGCTGGAAGAATTGCAATAAGCTATGAAACTTTATCCCTTCTCAAGGCTCTCCCAAATCTCCAGGGAGCTCTGGCTTCCAGGGTAATGGTAATCGCTCTGCTCACTTAGGGAAGGAAGGTGCCACCTTAGGGGTCACATGACAATACCAGAGAGGTTAAATCAACTTCCAGCTGAGGTTTTACAGATATGTTTGGGATCTTGGAATGATATTACCATATTATTGTGTTTTTACTCTTGTTGCTTTTGGCTCAGGACTGAGGGAACAGACTTGTGTAATAGATTTATCCAGGGAGTGTTTCACCTGATCCAAGTAAGAAGGGGCCCCAATGTCACCCTGTTTGGGTTTAATGGATAAGAAATGTCTCAGAGAGAAATGTTGTTGGTACTCAGAGACTTATATTTATCTTTAATTTTTGAAAGACTTAGTCAGGAAAAGAAACCAACACAGTATCTCCGGGGAGATGAGCATAGAATGAGAGTAATAGCTATTAAAATAAGAGAGGCATTCCGGGAAATGACTGATCATTTGATGCCGTTTTCCCTTCAGAACCCTGCCAAATTACAGACTTACCTGATTCATATACCACTGGGATGTTTAATTGTGCCTATTTTTAAGAACTTATGCATGCACCTATGTTTTCCTGCAAAGACTTAATTGGATAAAGAAATAGCTTTAACCCTGGTGCTCACCCCCATCACTGAGATCTAATTATGAATTAGTCACTCATAAATCATACAGAAAGTAACTGTTTTTTCCTGTTCTAGACACCTCCTTCTAAAAGAGAAATTGCCTCGTAGACAACAGCTTTTTTAGGTTTTCTTGAGAGAACAGATTATTTACTGCTCAAGAGAGGTGACCAGTTCTAAGGATTTAAAAATATTACTCAGAAGATCCGCATATCATTTTGTTAAAAGAAATATGTGAATATGACAGTGACCAAAAGGTGTTAATTTTCTGACTGCAAAACCATTGCTTCATTCCCTAACATCTATACATTGGCTATGTGTAAGACACAATGGCATCTATTGAGGTAGTTTATACAGTCTTCATCTTTAAAGACCTTACACACAGAGCTTGGAAGAAAGAAATTTTCACTAATGAAAATGAATGGAATTAAATAACTATTAATTGCAAGAAAGACCAGGAGCTTGTGGTGACCGCCAGGACAGAATGCTCTAGTACAGAAACAGTTACTCCTGCCTATGAGAAGGTTTCTTATGGTTAAGAAATGGCAAATCAGAAGTGGTCCATTCCAATACAGAACATGTATATGGGAGCAAAGGAAAAAGAAGGGCTGGAAATAACCAGGAATTTTTGAATGTAAAGAAAAAGAACATTTACTTAATTTGAGGCAGAGTTGGGTGACATCAAAGGGAGAGGGATAAAGCCATGTTGGTGGTGTTCAAAGATGAATGTTTTAATTATCAGGTTGGAGATTGGAGAAGTAAGGTCATAGTTACTTGCTCATGGAATCCAACAAAGTTACTAAGGCAAAGGTGCTTGTATTAGAGTTGGAATTAACAAATGAGAAAAGCAAAGCTATGTAACAAGAAGAATAGACTTTGGATAACTAGGCAGGTACAGAGGAACAAGATGAAGATTCTGAACTGGGCATGCATAAAAATTGTGAGGAACTAGATAGAACAAGGAGAGTCACACTGGGACAGAAAATCTAAGGGTAAAGTAAACACTTTGATTTTATATGTGTTGAGTTTGGGGTGTATGGATAATCACTAGGAGGTAATCTAGAATGCAGGTGACCACAGAATGGGAGATTAGAGTTCCCAGGAGAAACAACATACCAACACTGGGGGTTGTGTTTTGAATTTTTTGTATTTGTTTGACTCATTTTTTTTTATTAAGTAGTGAGTTGTTTGATTTCCATGAGTTTGTAGACTTTCTGTTGCTGTCATTATGGTTTTTTTTTCTTTTTGGTTTTTTGAGACAGGGTTTCTCTGTGGTTTTGGAGCCTGACTTGGAACTAGCTCTTGTAGACCAGGCTGGTCTCGAACTCACAGAGATCCGCCTGCCTCTGCCTCCCAAGTGCTGGGATTAAAGGCATGCGCCACCACCGCCCAGCTCATTATGGTGTTTTAATCCATGGTGCTCTGTAGGTTTTCTGTTGCTTCTGCTGCTGTCAATAACGTGTTTTAATCAGTGGTGCTCTGTATGTTGTTCACACCTTGATAGGCATCTCCTTCTTTAGGGGAATTTTCTTCTATGATTTTGATGAACATATTTTCTATGCTGTTGACTTGGGTTTCTTCTCTTCCTATTATTCTTAGGTTTGGTCTTTTCGTACTGTACCAGATTTCCTAGATGTTTTATATCAGTTGTTTTTTTTTAAATTTATTTATTTATTTATTTTATGTATACAATATTCTGTCAGTGTATATGCCCACAGGCCAGAAGAGGGCACAGATCTTGTTACAGATGGTTGTGAGCCACCATGTGGTTGCTGGGAATTGAACTCAGGACCTTTGGAAGAGCAGGCAATGCTCCTAACCTCTGAGCCATCTCTCCAGCCCTATACCAGTTGTTTTTTAAAATTTAACATTTTCTTTGATCAATGTACCATTTTCTTCAATCATGTCTTCAATACCTTAGATTCTGTTTTTCATTTCTTGTATCTGTTTGTGAGACTTGCTTCCTAGGTTCCTGTCTGAGTTCCTTGATTTTTCATTTCTAGGATTCTTTAAGTTTGAGGGTTTTTTTTAAATTGATTTTATTTCAAATTAAAGCATTAAATTGTTTTATTTCCTTCTGCCATTTGCGTTTTCATACATTTATTTTCTTTCTTTCTCTCTTTTTTGAGACAGGGTTTCTCTGTGTATCTCCAGCTGTCTTGGAACTTGCTCTGTAGACCAGGCTGTCATCAAACTCACAGAGATCCACCTGCCTCTGCCTCCATGAGTGCTTGGATCAAAGGTGTGAGCCACTATTGCCCGGCTTTTCATATATTTCTAAGAGGTATTTATTTATTTCCTCTTCAAGGACCTGTGACACATTCACAAAAGCTGTTTTTAAGGTCATTGTCTTGTGCTTTAGCTATGCAATCCTTAGAGCCTTCCGTGGTAGGGCTGTTATTCTGTCTCGACTCTACTGTCTAGGCATCTAGGTGGGCAGTCTTTTTTGGGTGGGTGTTACATTCCTTGGTTTTTATTGGTCTTTCTGGTTCTTAGGACATTGTTGGTAGCTGTTTGTTGCCTAGTAGCAAATATCTGGGATCCTGATAGATGTGCCTATTGGCGGTTCCTGATAAAAGGTGTTTCTAGGAATGTTCAAAGTCTTCCCCCGTCCATCATGGTCTAGGAAGGTGAACATCCAAACTGGCTAGGCTCCCACAAAGCCAGAACATGAAGTAGGATCAAAACCCAGTGCCATTGTCCTTGGCTTCTCAGCAGCCCTCATTGTCCGCCATATTCCGAGAGTCCAGTTTTATCCCATGCTTTTTCAGTCACAGTCCAGCTGGCCTTGGTGAGCTCCCAATAGATCAGCCCCACTGTCTTCATGGGTGGGTGCACCCCTTGTGGTCCTGACTTCTTTGCTCATGTTCTCCCTCCTTCTGCTTCTCCTTGGAACATTGGGAGCTCAGTCCTGTGCTCTTTCCACAGGGCAGGGAACCCTGACTGCTCTTCAGACTGGAGAGGGAGGAAGGGAGGAGTGGGGGGAGGGAGAGAGGAGTGGGGGGGAGAGGGAGAGGAGGGGGAGGAGGGGGAGGGAAATGGGAGGCTGGGAGGAGGCGGATTTTTTTTTCTTCAATAAAAATAATAATAAAAAAAGGTGTTTCTAGGTATTGGGTGCTGACACTTAAGAATGGAATTGGACTATGAGGGAAGGAGTCTGCGGTGATCCACAAAAGCAGTGTTTTACACCAGAATCTGCTTAGTCCTTTGGGATGGGAGCAGAGAGTGAGGAGAGGCCACAACAAGTAGCCTACTACAGAGCTGGGGATGCAACTGGGGACTGGGTTTGGAGAAAAGGAAGGAGAGTGGAAATCTGAAGCTAGCCTACCTAATTTGCTGAGCTACTTGGTCTTCTGGCAATGAATTTTTTGGGGCTGGAATAACAGGATGAGTTGGGGGGGGGAGTTGGAGGAGATCTGTATAATCTACTAGAGATGGGGCATAGAGTGAAGTCATAAGAGATGTTCTTCTATAGAGATGGGTATGAGATCGGGTGACTGGATTTAGAGGAGAGGAGGGAGAGGTGAAGTCTCTTGACAATTGCTTGCATCACTCGAGTTATAACTTTAGGAAGGATCAATCTATCTTTGAAAAAATTAACAGCTGAATGGAGTCTTATGGCATTGGGGACTATATGGATGAAGTTAGTACGACACTCTTGAAGGTTACACCTTATTCTTAGGCCATTTCTGTTTTTCTTCTTCTTTCTCTCTCTGTCATCCAGGTTGCTCGTTGTCATGCCTCCAGAAGTTTTTCTTGGCCAAATCCTGCTACCATGATGTTGTATATAATAGTTAACTACAGACTGAAAGTTCTGTAATCATGAGCAATAATAAATAATACCTCCTATAAGCTATTTTCCTCAAGTATTTACCACAGTCATGAAAAGTTGTTAGATATGCTTCTCCCTCATGTTAAGTAATGATCATTTCTTTATTTGTTTAGGAAGAATTGAAAATGCATCAAATGCACTGTAAATGCTACCAAACAACCACTATTTCAAAGTATTTAATACATAGTTAAATAAAAATGTATCATTTATCTTTTCATGCCTTTATTATTATTAGCTCCTTACTTTTCAATAGGCTCATTCTTATCTTGTCTGACCGTTATTACTTGATATGCCTGTCAGCTATGTAAGTTACATTATAAATCAGTAATGTGGAAATCTTTAAAAAAATATGCTATTTTTTACTAAGATCAATTTACATTTCTAAAAATGTTAGCCTAAAATGTCTGTTATTTCCATCATTAGTATAAATAAATATGATTTTTTAGCTCATTTAAAATGTTTTTTAGTTTTTTTCTTTTTTCCTGTTAATACTGGGCATAGAACATAGGCCATTACACACGCTGGTCCAGCCCTGCAAACCTGCAAACTAAGCTGTGTGTCCACGTCTTAGTTTACTTTAACCTTTTCTTTTCTTTCTCCTCCTCCTCCTCCTCCTCCTCCTCCTCCTCCTCCTCCTCCTCCTCCTCCTCCTCCACCTCCTCTTCCTCTTCCTCCTCCTCCTTTTGAGACAGAATCTCACCAAGTTGTTCATGCTGGCCTTAAATTCACTCTGTATCCCAAGCAGATCTTAAAGTTGTGATCCTTCTGTCTCAGCCTTCCATGTAACTAGGCCTGTGCCACCAGGCCGAGCTTAGTTCTGCTTATCAAGGTCTCTGTCTGTCTTTGTCTGTCAGTCTCTTTTTCTGTCTTTCTCTATGTCTGTCTCTCTTTCTCCCTACTTCCCTTCCCGTTTAATTGCATTCTTATTTCAGCACAGAATTCATGTTTCATAAACAACTAGACAATTAATAGCCATACGAAATTAAGTGACATTAGGAAAAAAGTGATGCAGGCTGTCACTATAACAGAATCCATAGCAGGACAGAGGAAAAGATTAGTGCCTGGGCCATATAGACAATGAAGCTGTTTTGTTCTTGTCTTGCATTTTGAGACTAGAGTCTAGTACTTGTTCAGAAAGCTCTGGGAATTTGCTAGCAGACTCAATCATCCCCTTTTTTGAATTTGACACCCTATACACAGCTAAGGAAGATACCATTTAAACTGTTACTCTAGTAAAGCAGTGGTCAACTCAAAAGACCTTCATGAAACTGCAGTCTGGAATCTACTGTTGGCTCTAGTGGGGTAAGTTTGAATAGGGGTGGTGAGAGACCACAGCCAGCCAGACTCCTATGCATTAGTGGGAATGTTTTGATCCTTTGCCTCAGAGACAAGTCTCCACTGTGCTTCCTAGATTTGTTGGATGTGATGTATATACTCATTTTTAGTGCATGTACACATGCAACAGAACCCCCACACTTCAAGTATTTCCCATGTTAATTATCGTGGTTTCCATTATAGCCCCTTTGACAAAACATCCAGTAATATTGCCAAAAAAAGGCATGTTGAAGATAAGATGGAAGCATTAAAGGGATTTAACTTGATTTCACAACTGCTCAGAGAAAAATCCAAGCTGCTTAAGCTGGGAAGACTCAGACTCAGTGTGTCATTTAAACCAAACCATTTTTGGTATTTTTTAACTTGGTCAAAGAAAATATTTTTGTTTTTCTTGATTTTTTTTTTCCTCTTGTAAGCACTAATTCCTTCAGGCTGTTGCTACTTCACTAAAAAAGACAAACAATTTGCTTGAGCAGAGATTTCAGTAAAGAATCAGCAGATACTTTAAGGCCTAATAATGAAAAAGCTCAAGTATTTTATAATGATATATATAATTAAGACTATTTGGAAAAATCAAATAATACTTGTATAATGATGCAATTAAAATTTTTAAATGGGCTTAAACATTAAGACTTGGGAGCTAATTTGATATTTATAACACTTGTTCTATAGGAATTCTACTAAAAATTCATCTTGGCAAAATATTAGGGCTCTGTTTTTAATAAAAAATGGACATCTTACTGCTTTCAACTTATGCTTATGGAATATGAACTTTTCTGTTTCCTTTGACCTGTGTTTCCACCACTTAGAAATATTACAAATTGTCAATTATTTGATAGTAAGTTCAGAGAAAAAACATTTAAATGTTGCAGTTATTTTAAAAATAGAGAATTCCATATCATCTGTGTATTGATATTACATTTGCTTTACACCCATGACCTTCCACAGCTTTCAAAACGGTGGCTTATATTTTTACAACGTAAGAGATTTGTACTTTGCAATGAGAAGAAAGTGCAACTTCTAGTCCTCATCACATCACATGCTTTTGTCTGTTAGAACCTTACAAAGCATCCACATCACGGCATCACGTGCTTTTGTCTGTTTAGATCCTTACAAAGCAAAAGAAGTAAAAAAATGAAGGACGAGCCTCTTTTGACCACAAAGTTCAAAATAAATGGTGCTGTAACTAATACAAGACGCCGGTGGGGGACTCCGAATGCAGCCCATAGGTTACGCTTCACAATGCTCTTGCACCTTCGTATCTGGTGTGCGCTGAGTGGTCCCGCGGCCTGTTTTGACGTGTGGCTTTTCTATTCCACGGAACTTCCAGAAAATCATCAGGGACGGGGCTAATTAATTTATAACGTTGTTTCGTGTTTCTAAACAAGATACCTCAGTAATGAGGTGAAATATTTATGATGAATATAAAACAATGCAAATTTATTTGTTTGCCTGAGAGCTAACTTGTTATTTATTTAGTATGATCTTTTGAAGGATTCTTTAAACCGCATCATAGAATGAGGGAGGGTGGAATAAAGATGGGGACCGCACCCTGGGTTGATGGGTCAGAACATGCTAGGTTGTAAGACACACAAATGATAGTCATAAACACTTGAAAGAAGTTCTTTGTTTTTCACAAAAAAGGAACAAACTATTGTGAGTGACTCAGTGATACAATGTGGAAGGAAAGGGCAGGCCAAAATGCACTCCACAGTGCTTATCCAGGCCCTGATGGAGAACATTTTTTTTTAATGCACCAGGAGAAATGCAGGAAACTTGCAGTCACATGCTCTGTTTATTAATAAAGCTAGTCATTTTTACACAGTATGTCCTTCATCGGGAAAAGACTCCATTGTTTTTGTTTCTTTCTGAAGCATGTCTAAAAATTTTTACTACTTTATATATAGTTAATTAGAATATAATTACACCATTTCCCCCTTTCATCTCCTTTTAAATGCCCTCTCTCCACCTCCTTCTCCCTTCTAAACTGATGGCCTTTTCTCCTTTGATTGTTACATGTATGTTTACATGTATGTTAAATCTATAGATGCAACCTATGAACTTTCTTGTTTGTGTGTTTATGGTTTCAGAGTTGACCACTTGTATTAGATAACCAGGGACGGCGGGGAAGGGCTCATTTTGAGGAGAGGCTAGTTCTCCCTCTCTCAGCAGTGATTAGCAGCCTGCATTTCTTGTTCCAGGGCTGCGACAAGCTGAGATTCTCCCGTCCCTTCTGTGCTAACATGTCTATTGGTATTACTATTGTTCTGGTCCTGTCTATGCACTCATTTCTAGGAGAGACTGTTTCATAGCAGCCTTCCTGATATTTGGCCTATTTTCCTACTTCGCCTCTTCATTTTTACTTCACATCTGAATAGTGTTTCATTATGTACGTGTCCCATACTTTCCGTATCTGTTTATCTGTTGAAAGATATTTAGGTCTCCATATCCTAGCCTTTGTGGCTGAACAAGAATCGGTGGAACAGGATGTTGAGTCCTTTGGACAGATGCCGAGGAGTGGCATTGCTAGGTCATATGGAAAATGTATTTTTAGTTTGTTGAAGATTCTCCATACTGCTATCTAGAGTGACTGCACCAGTTTGCAGCGCCACCAGGAGTGACAGAGACGTGGTGTCCTTTCCATAGACCTGACCAGCATTTGTTGTCAGTTACTTTCTTACTGGGGTTAGATGTATGTATTCTCAAAGTTGTTTTGATTCACATTTACCTAGTGGCTAAGTATGATGAATGCTTTTTGTGGTATCTCTCAGTCATTTTTATGATTTTTCTTTTGAGAACTCTTTGTTCAGATCCCTGGAGAAGGAAGCAGCAGTTGCTAGTTTTTGCACATCCTGGACAATCATTTGTAAACACTTGTTCTTGGACTGGAGGAAGGCTTTGCCACGCCTCCGAACCTCATCTGGGAGAAAGCTTCTCCAATTCCTCTTGGTCTGAGGCATCAATGTTCTTCACATGATTGTACCATGCCAACAATATCCATTTACTCATGATTTTACCAGCTCTCTATGGGTTTGGTTTGTTCCTGTTTTTATTTTTTTCTTCCAAATTTTTGAGTTACATCATTAAACCATTTATTTATGTTCTTTTGGATTTTTAAAAATGTAGCCACTTAGGGCTATAGTATTCCCTCTTAGAAGAGCTTTTCATGTACCGCAGCTCTTTCATTTTCATTTAGCTCCAGGAATATTTTTATTTCTTCTTTTAACCCATTGAACATTCAGTAATGAGTTGTTTGTCTACATGAATGTATATACTTAGTAGCATTTTGTTTGTTGTTGACTTTAAGTTTTATTGCCTAAGGATTGGATAGGCTACATGAGAATGCTTCCATTTTCTGTATTAATATGGTTTGCATTGTGTGCCAGCATATGGACACTCTTAGAGATGTTTCCATGTGCTGAAGAGTAGAATGCTTACTCTTTGGAGTCTGCCTGTAATATTCTGTAGATATTACTTTAAGGTGGTACCTGTCTTAAGACCAAGATGAGAGTTTCTTGTAGACCACAGATAGATGGATTTTTTTTCTTCATCCGTCAATTCAGCTAGTCTGTATTTTTTGCTTTGAGAACTGAAACCATTAATACTTACAGTATGTCAGTTGCTGTCCTTGCTCAGTTCATGTTTAGGTGATCATGGTGAGGCTATATGGGTGTAGTTTATGACATACTAGGAGCCATTCTTAGAGCAAATTCCCTGATTGTCTGGCTCATACACTCTTTCCACTCTCGCTTCTATAATACTCACTAAGCCTTTCGTTAGGAATTGTTTTGTAGATGAATTCCTTTGTACTAGGCTCCACAACTCCGAATTTTGTTTGGTTGTTTTCTGTAATGGTTTCCATCTGGTGAGAGCTGTGGGTATAAGGATAAGTCTTTAGAATGTAGCTAAGGATTATGGTGGCTTAGTAAAGAAGTGGTTGTAGGTTTTACTCTAAAATCTATAACTTTACTAGCCCTGGGTAGATGATGGCTAGGTTTCCAGTATCATGTATGATTTCTCTCTTATTGAGTGGTTCTTAAGTCTGATTGGAGAGCTGTTGCTTACTAAGAATTTGTGCCCAACTGTACCCTGAGGGTTATCTTGTCCTTCTTGCTATTGTTGCGCTTCATAGACACCATTGTTGGGAAGCACTCCTGTTGGCTTCCCTCCTTTGGAAGTTTGAATGGTGCCTTCTGGCAACATGGAAGTTAATCCATAGGAAGGAAGAAAGCGTTTGCATCATTTCTGGCTCAGGGATTTCTGAGTGCTGTGTTTGAAGGGCATGGTGTCTTCTTCACAGGGATTTTACATTTTGCCTCTGGGGGGATTGTGGGGATGGTGGTGGTAACTAAGGGTAATAGAAAGAGTCTATAATGTCTTGGAAGTCTTTCAGAAAACCATGAGCAACAATTCAAAAACGAATGTCTTATTCTTGATGCCAGGAGTTAGATGATCTTTGACTCTTGGAGTTAGCATTGTCAGCCTGGATGGGAAAATTTCATTTAAACTGTATATGCTTATTTATGCATAAGCTTATTTTAATATAGTTCTTTAGGTAGATAGTTATGATTCCTTTTCTTAATGACTTTTAAAGACATTCTTACTATCATTTTACCCATCTTCTGCATTTACTTCTCTTCTCTCACTGAGCCCCCTTTCCCACTTTCCAGATCAGATCACAATCTCTTGCTATTTCCCTTGCTGTTGAGCCTCACCCTTAACTCTGGCATTGCAGTTAACTCCAAGATATGCACTCATATCTGATTTGTAGCTAGGAACCTCAGATGTGTGAGAAAATACTGTTTGCCTTTCTGGGTCTGGGTTTGCCCACTCAATATGATCTTTCCAAGTTCCACCCATTTAACCGCAAAGTTCATGATTACATTTCCTTTACATCTGAATAGTGTTCTGTAGTGTATAAATTATTCTTCTTTTAGTTGAAGGGTATTTAAGTTCTTTCCAATCTTTACTGTCTGTGAGTAGAGAAGTAATGAAGGTATCTAAACAAGAACCTGTGGGGTAGGATGTCAGATCCTTTGGACATATGCCAAGGAGTGATATACTTGGGTCATATGGTAGATTTATTTTTAACATTTTAAAAATTCTTCACACTAATTTCCCTAGTGGCTATACCAGTGGGCAAGCCCAAAAGAGTGAATGAGGTTTCCCTTTCCCCAATACCTCTCCAGAATTTGTCGTGTTTTGTTGATCTTTGCATTATGGTTGAGGAAAGATGAAATCTCAAAGTCATTTTGGTTTGCATTTCACTAATTGTTAAGGGTGATAAACATGTTAAAAGATATTTATTAGTTGTCTGCCACCTCCACCTGCTTCTTTTGAGAACTCTTTTCTCTGTTCAGGACCCGAGACTCTCTTTTGAAATGTTTTGTTTTGTTTGGTGGCACAGAATCTTAATTCCAGAGCATGGGAAATAGAGGTATATGGGAATCTCACTGAGTTTCAGAGCAGCCAAGGCTGCAGAATGAGACACTCCAGCCAAAAGAATTGGGCTCAAGGCTCTCTTTGGATACATGGTGAGTTCTGGCTTATATATTCTGGATATCCACTTTCTGTCAGATGTATAACTGGCAAAGATTCTCTTCCACTCTGTATGCTTTCTCTTCACATAGTTGTTTTTTTTTTCTTTAGTTATACAGGGTTTTTTAGTTCATGAAGTCCCACTTGTTTATTGTTGACATTAATTTTTCTGTACATGATTTCTTTCTCTGTATGTTTGTTGTTAGTGTAGAGAAAAGTGGTTGATTTGTGCAAGTTGATTCCCTATCTTCCCATATGGCTGAACTTTTTGTTTCTAGGATTTTTTTTGGTAGTTTTTTTTTTTTTAGGATATCTAATGGATAAGTGTCATGTCATCTGTAAGTAAGGATAACTTGACTTACTCATTTTCTTCCCTTCTTAGTCAGTTCAGAGCCTTGTGTAAGATGTAGCATACAATGTCCACATGTTGCTTTTAGCTACTTGGAAAATGCAGCCTGGAACATTTCACTATATTGAAGTTCTACTAAAAAGCATTACTCTAAGAACTTTCATATTACCTTAAAAATAAGTGTCCTTTGGTGAGATGAAAAAAATTAGCCTAGTTGGCTGGAAAGATATCTCACCAGTAAAGTTGCCACACAAGCAGGAGAACAAGAATCTGACTCCTGGAGACCCCGTAAAGGCAAAGGGAGAGAACTAATTCTACGAAGTTTCCTCCAGCTTCCATGTGAGTTCCCTATTCCCCACATCATGAACACACACACACACACAATCACATATGATAAAAATATCAAAAACAGGCTTTCCTCATTACACTGTGTAAAACTGATCACACATCAGTTTATATATTTTATATGTTAAATATTATCAATGATTATTTTATTAATTACCACTGCAGTACTGTGAAATCTAATCCTGTACAAACATGAAGAATACGGACACAGTATCGTCTCCTACAAACATGAAGAATACGGACACAGTATCATCTCCCATCTTTTCAGAAGCATAAGGCAGAAGTGATGGCATTTGGCTGCTGAGATTCGCTTATTAAAAATGTGACATTTTTGCCTCAATCTCCCTCTCTCTTTTTCTCGTTTCTTTTTGCTTATGAATCACTCACTCTGGGGTCGTGATTTCCTTTGCATTGAGAGCAGTAAGGAGAAGGAAACAGAAAGTTTTGAATGTCTACAACCAGAGACACAGAATATCCCAGTTTCTTTGAGAAGACCTGAGGGTGAAGCAGCAGCATCATCTTCTCCAGCCCTTGTCACAGATAACTGCAGTCCTGACAACAATTCTCATGAAAGACAAATGGGAAGCATCGGTTTAGTGTCTTCCACATCTTAGAGCTTCAGAAACTGAGACAAGTACTTGTGGATTGGAGCCTCTGAAATTTGGGGCAATTTGTTATATAGCATTCAGTGTCTACTACAATGCATGCTCAAAATTATAATGGAATTTAACAAATCTTCCATTATTTTTTAAATGTGTTACAAGTAAATTTTCTCGGGGCTGTAATTATGAGAAAGAGTACCTGCCATCATGTTCTTGACAATTACTATGCTTCAATCACAATAATGCAAATAAAGTAAGCCAAGGGCAAGGTTTTATAAGTACTTTCAATGCACACGACTGTCCACAATACATCTGGAAGATTGCATATGGAAACCAATTCCTTAGGTAGGTTGTAGCTAAGATTTGAAGAAAGAGAAATTTTGCAAGTCCTGTGACTGTAAGAAGCAAATGTTTCTATTATTAGGGGCAAGAGGCTGGGGTCCTTTTGGAGGACTTAGAAACAGGGTAGATTACCAGTGCATGAATGAAAGGGGAGTAGTTCAAGAAAGGATGATTGAGGGTTTTGTGGAGAAGTCAGAATAGCTGCTGGTGGGTTAATGCTTTCTAGTTCCCAGTGGGAATTTCAGACACCTTCAGCAAGAGATAGACATTTGGCATTGGCGATATGTATGTAGGCACATGATCTCTTCCCTCTCTGTGTCCTTATTGGTGTCACAGAGGTTTGAACTTCTGGAAACACACATACACACTGTTCACACTGCATCATTTATGTACCTATCTCTAGAAGCCGCTGTCATGTGATGCCATATACTCATGCCAGTGTGTGTGTGTGAGTGTGTGTGTGTGCACGTGTTTCACAAGGAGTATATGAGAGCTTTGTCACACCTGTAGGAACACGACTTAAGATGGAGGGGTCATTAAAGTTTGGCTTCACTTTGCTCCTGTGCAGGTTGGTTCAAGGCTGAGATACGAAATCAGGTGCTTGATCAGAACGTGCTGCTAGACCTTTTGAGGTACAAGGCCTGAACACTGCTGATGTGTAAGCAATGCAAAAAAAAAAAAAAAACAGCTCAATACTGGCAATTTTGCAGATAAAAAGTAAGACTTGACACTGTCTTAGGAGACAACACACAATTCTTTAAAAACATTCTATCAAGTTTATTTTATTCTAATTCAGTGTTTTTAACTTAAGAGAGTCAAATCCCTTTGCATTTCCTGTGAGTCTTTAGCCATCTTTTTCTTGCTTTTTCCTCATTCTCTCTCAGTTCTGAACCTTGTTAATTTGCTAAGACTCTGTTGTTAATTTTTATACTTAGAATCATTCCCCCTCTTTGCTGGGTAAGCTGTTTCCATTTGAAGGACCACTCCAAAGTAGGTCTTATACATTCACTCACTTTTGTTCATATTCTTGATGTAAAGTTCAGAATTGTTTGCTGTTTTTTTATCCATTGCCTTTCTCCCTAGTCAGACAGAGGGACTTCAGTGACCTTAGTACTTAGTGTAGACTACTTGCACAATTATTGTTCAGTTGCTTTGAAATTAGAATAAAGAAGAGTGAGGAGTGACCATTGCCTTTTGCTGAAGAAAACTGATGCTGAACTCCACTGCTGATGTTCCCAATGCTACCTCCTGCATTACCTCCTCCCCCACCCCAGTATTCTGCTCTTAGTCCCCCCGCCGTCAGTATTTTATTCTGAATACCACACAAGATAACCCAGGGACCACAGGCTTGTCTGAGTTTCAAGCCAGTGTTTGTAACCACCGAACTCAACCACAGTATCACTAGCTGCCACCACTTAAACTTGGTTAGAACCGACCTATTCTGAGACTATCAGCGACTCACACCAAGGGGTGAATGCTCAAGATTAAAATGAGGTTACACTGTGGTTCTGTAGCCACTACCCGTTTGTTTCGTATTTTTCCTGCTTTGTGATCTGACTTTGTAGCAGTCACTGTCATTAACGGGACAGCAGTGCCTTCTTTATAAAAACGACAGTGCATCTGCAGAGTTCTCCCATCGAGGCGTGGCACGGGGCTAGCTTTGTAACTTGGGAGAAAAGGAAAAGAAAAATTGATGGAAGCTATTATTTTTTAGAATTATATTTTATTTAGGAGACTTTTTTTTTCAAAGAGAGATTTCTGGGAAAAAAAAAATTCCAGTTAGTAAGGGAGTCTGTTTCTGGAAATGTGGGCCCAGGGAGTGAATCCAAAAGTCAGACTCCTCATCTCCCCACAGCTTCTAGCGGTGAGGAAGGCCTCTTGTCACATTTCCATTCGTCCTTCCCAAATCGGATGTAGAAAAAACAAATGTGTGTATCCTGGTGCCAAACAGAGAATGCAGTGTCTGTCAGTAAAACCTAGTTACCAGCTTTCCCTTGGCAGGTTAACGAGTGGACCCAGCTAAACTTATAACTTGCGGAGTTAGCAGTTCTTCCTCCCATCTTAGGCAATCAAAGGAGCGTACATGTAACTGGATAGAATCAGTATTCATTATTTAACTCACTATGTAGCATGTGCTAGTTTTGAAGAGGCAGTCACGGAATGAGGGTATAGCCTAAAGTAATTAGAAACAGGCTTTAATTCTTAAAGACTCACTGGGGAAGACCCTAATGTTAACTTGGGATGCCATAGAATGTTCCAGTTGTTTTCTTCTCCTGGCCAAGAGCCTTCTGCTGTTTGTCCCGCTGGGTAAAGTCCCAGAACAGGTAAAAGTTCTGGTTGCCAGTTTCGTACGTGCCACGCTCCAGGAAGGCTTTTATCCACTTGCCTGTGTGTACGGGTATGGATGTCCACCAGTTTTCAATTAGTCAGCGTGCAAAGTTCTGCCAAGTGGGCCAGAGTTCACTGTGTGCTCTCATGCTGCGTTCCCAGGCAGACCTGATTCTGCCTACTAGGGACAAAGGTGCTCTGAGTCCCAGGAGCCGGAGCAGCAAAGGAGCCCTGTGTATTCCCGAGAAAAGTGGCAGCCTGCTTTGTATTCTGACTCCGAAATGAAGCTTTATACTTGGGGGGTAAAGATACTGTGAGAAACACAACAATGAAATGGAAGCAAAATGTTGGCAAAACGAAAATAGCAGTGGATTTATACTTATTGGATGTTTGAAGTAAGCTGACAAGAAAAATTACCTCCATCACGTATCACCAAAGGGCTTTTCTATAGAACGCGCACACTCATGGTGATGAGCTAATTCAAAGGCAGCTTCGCTATGTTAATACAATAATTAAGCAGGAGGAACAATAGGTGGCCCCTTTCCAAGGAGCTCAGCATGCCTCAGGTGGGTTATATGGTACAAAGATGAAGGCTAAATTACTTTAACTACCTGAGATTGGCGGTAATCATCTTGAAATATGGTGAGAGGTGTGTTTTGCCTTCACAGGGATGTATTTTCTCATGCAAATAGGGGAAAATGCAGTTCTCTGGGTTTTGTGGGCTGTCTTTAGGAGGTGAATTATTGGGATCAAGCTGCAACTTTGGAAGCTGAAAAGCTTCTAGTTGGAACCAGTGCCTTCACCAATCTTCGGAGGCTTTTTCTTCTCTGGGTGTCTCATAGTCTCCTCCTTCAAATCCGTCTTCTAAATTATTTCTGCTTGTAAAACCTGGGCACTTCAAGTTGACTTCCTGGAACATGTGTATGTTTTACCGTGGTTTTGCTGAGTCGCCCAGCACCTAGGTGGTTGCTTCATTTACTAGGAAGCAGTTTGGAACGTCGCTTTCCAGACATGAGCACAGGCTTTGTCTGAGACTTGTGGATACTGACTTAGACTTACTGGGTCTGGGAGAGGGGGCGCGGGTGTGAAACCTGGGAGTCTGTGTCTTTGAAAAGCTGGCAGCATATTTCAAACTAAAAAAGAAAAGCATTTTGTGGTCTTTTAAATATGAAGGGGGCATGAGGGTGAGATAGAAAGGGTGTAGAAGAGGGCCAGAGGGGAGACAAGAAGACCCATGCGTGCAAGCGGTCGCCTTTATTTTCAGGTTTTGATAATTAATCTGATAAGGAAGAAATGACAGAACATGAACCATGAACTTGTTGGGGGATTTACAGATAAGCAGATTAGTCTTATTTGGATCTGAGCGATATGGGGGGAGATGAATGAATTTCACTTGGATATAAATGTCGCACAAGCTGCAGCTGCAGCACTGCTGGGGGACTTTGTCAGCACCCGTAGTTAGGCAAGGTAGGTACTGAGCTGAAAGAGATGCAGAGTGTGGGGGATTCCTCTCTGCCCTTAGGAGCTTACTCACAGCGAGTGCCTGGGCGCTAGGTGTTTCATTCTGTGGTTTAGTGTTCTGTTATACCTGGAAGTTTACATGAACACAAACTTGATAATTGTATAGTGGATAAAACTAGTGAAAGATTTTCCTCGCAATTTCCATACAAATAAAAGTAAAACCAGTCTTTTTATTTTGATCTATTTTTTTTTCATAAAAGTTAGGGATATACTAAAAAGGATCCTCATCATTTAATGGAAAAGCACCAAATTTTCTAGCTTCCCATGTTCAGAAACCTGGTCACTAAGAAATCCCAAGGAGAATTTTTTCCTGAGGTACTTAAACATTTAATCTCTTTCCATTTTTATGTTACTCCAATCTAATTTTTTTCTTTCTTTAAGGCAGTAGCAAATGTCAAAGACACTGAAGAGAATGCCTCTGCTTGGCATTCTTTTAGAAATCTGTTCTTTCCGTTGCTTTCATTAAGATCGCCATGTCTTTCCTGTGGGATAATGTCCTCGTAAGTCTAGAGTCTGAGGATCTCTTGTTTCCACTGTAGTTTGTGTGAATGGCACCCTCTTTAGAGTTTACAGTTTCTGCAGCCTCACTCCTAAGGGTTCTTTCCCTAACACTTCCTTCCAGCCTCGATCATTGTACAGTTTTGGCAAAGTTATGATAAACCTTAAACAACTGATGCATTAATCTCTCCATGTACGTCAGGCCAAACGTCTTAACATGGCAGGGCAGTCTAGTCCAAAGAAGAACCTCTGTGGTTTTGTCTTCTACCAGCCCTCAGGTCTGCCTCATCTACACTTGTTCACTCAAGCCTCATTTTGCTTAATATTCTTTATGCCTGGTGTTTAGCCATATATTTCTATAAGCCTCCTTCAAAGTTTCTGGATAAAAGTCACTGTCCACCTTGGTTAATCTATCCCTATCATCTATCTGCCTGTATCTTTTTGGATATGCTTACACTGTTCCGTGATCATATGCTGTTCCTAGAAAATAACCCTACTTTTCATGTGTTCTGTTGATTGGCCTGGAACATGATTTGACTGGGGTTCTTGACTTCCCAAGGATATTTCTGCTATCCAGAGGAGCTGTACTAGAGCCCTTTTCTCACTGGAAGCTTTAGCCCCTCACCTGCTTGAGCATTTCAGCTCAGGTTTATCAGAAAACCATCGGGCTACAGGATGGCTGTGCTCCATTGCCTCAGTCTCCCCAGGTCTCACAAGGTCTCCGGTGTTATAAGACTTGGCACGTGCTAGGTAATTATCCTTTTCGCTACTTGACAGTAGTAATAATTCTAACATTTACTAGAGCTAAGTTTCTTCCATCGAGCATTAGGTATTGCTACACAAGATCTTTAATCAGCAGCCTTCCCCATAGGCAGAGGAACCATGAAGTTGATGTTTACGTAGGCTGTTCATTTAGGACCATTTCCAATGCTCTGTTTCAAAATTTCTCATTTGAAATGCATAGAACATTATATTCTCAGATAAACATTCACTTCCATGTTTAATTTCATGTAAAAAAATCACGTGTTTTTTCTTTAGCCTTCTTATCCCCAGCGATTGCACAGGCCTCACACTCCACCCAACTAGATGTGCCTTGCTGGTGATCTCAAAATGTCCTCTTGGACATCTCCAGAGCATCATTAAGTTCATGCAGAAAATTTAATTTCCAAGCTCAGAGTTGCGTTTTTACAAAATTAGGAAAAATTTGTAGACGGCCTGTTGTGTTACTAAAAGAAACAAAATGTAAGATGCTGAAAAATGCGTTATGGATGAATGACAGCATAATGACCCGAGGATGTTCCAAATGATCCCAAGACAAGGCAAAGGAACCCTGGTCTGCCCCGCCCATCTTTGTTTGAGAACTGAACCTGGATGCAGACTGGTAGCTCATCACCAAGAATGTGGTCCACTGTGAACGCTTGTGTTCCCCCCACAAGGTTTTACTTAGTGTGTGTGTGTGTGTTTATTTCATATATGAGAACCAAGGATCAGAGAATTTAACTAATTTGTCAAAATGACAAAGCTAGTAAGCTACAGCGCTGTGTTCCGCGCTGAAGTCGGCCTCTATATGTGTTTGCTGATTGATTTTAATGTCGAGAACACAAGTGAGTAGGGAACATAATTATTGACTTCCTTCCAAGCCCTTTCCGCTGCTCCTTCTGGTATCCCCTCATCACAACCCTCTCCTCATCGCCTCAGGGGTCTGTGAGGTCTATAGAGCATCACGGTGAGAAAGCTGTGAACTCCATTCCCGTTCTCACAACCCTGATTTAGGCTGCCATTCAAACTTTAGAGTTGGGCTTGCTTATTCATTTCTCCGGGTCAAGTTTCCAAAGCTTCTTGCAAAATGAGACTGACCTATATACAGCCTCTGGGCTCTGGCCTCCTGAATCGTGACTCCTGCCACACATATTCTTTCTGTTGGTCCGTTTAGGGCAGAAGCTTATTTGCCCCTCTGCTTCTCTCTATTCTTTCGCTTTGTGTTGCACATACTTTCCACACCGAGTTACTCTGACTTAAAAATTGTTTTCCATAAAATGCACACTTCTCTCCAGAATTCTGATAGATATGCCTTATTGAACAGGAGTTCCAACACAGAATTTTACCACCAGATCCCCCAGGCATCTCCCTCATGGGTAGAGTCTTTTTCTTCCATAAAAATCAAATATCTGTCATTGAAAGAAGTTATTCTTAATACATATTTTCTTTAAAATCATAACACATATGCACACACAAGCTTTTTTCCCTAATAAAAGCTTGAAGTTCGAGAAGTTTATTATTTTGTTGAATTTTTTTCCTCAAATATGTTGTATTTTTTCTGGTTTTTGATGGGATATATTGAGCAATCTCTTTTAGCAATTTGTTAATGCCTAGGATTATCACAGCCCTAGGCATCCACTTAATATTGACCACCTCTATTTTGAGGAAGAAGAACATTTAGCTGTTTATGTTGTTTGAACTAGTGAAGATGCTGCGCTGGTCCTTATATCACTGGACGTTAGGATATCACACATCTAGTTCTCAGACTTTGTCCTCACTGTGATGTTGATAGCTATTGTCTCTTGTGTTTCTCAGTGAGCCCACCTTTACCAAAGGTCATGCATCTTCCCTTGATGTAGCAGTCCTTAACATCAGGAAAATTTCAGAACCCCTGGACACTTTTTGATACATGGTAGTGAGTATGTGTATGTGTGTTAGTATGCTAAATCTTGTTATATTCCTAACACTTATTGGACATTTTGAATAGTTACAATTTAGGGAAGGGGGAGGGTGCTTCTCATACCTAGTGTGTAGAAGTTAAAGGTTAGACTAAACCTCTTGCAATACACAAGGGGGCAGGTCTCCATAGCTCAGAAATATTTGAATCTACTGGTAGCAGCATTCAAATTGAGTAACACCCCTCTAGGAATATGAAATAGTGAATAAAATTTAAAGGACAACATTTGTTTGTTACTCTTTTTTGAAAATTTGCATGATGATCTATGGTCATTGATAGATTTAAAAGCTGGCATCACTCACTGGCTTCTTAAGAACAAAGATAGAAAGAGGGACAAAGGTGAATGTATTGTTCAGTTGGAGAGTGCTTGCACAGGTTTAATCAGAAACATTTCACAATGAGTGTGGATAAATAAATTTCACAAAGGAACAAAAACTGCTCTCATAGACTCTCTACTGAGAGAAGTGTTGCTCTTTGCCTTAAGTTAATGTACTTATTGCTTGCAAGCACACACAAAGTCCTATCTTTTATAAGTTTTCATGACAAAATTTTCTCTCCCATGGTAATTTGGCTCAGAAATTATTGCTGCATTAACAATATGCTGGTATATCTACTGTAATATGTTTATAAGAGATTTTTAAACTTCTATTCAAAATCACCTCTATGCTATCAGCCACTTAATTGCTTAAGTTCTATGACATACTTCTGGTATGATTTAGCAGTATTGGGAAACTTAAAGCCAATGGAACAACTCCTCCTTATTTTTTCAAAACTAAATTCTTCTGGGAAACATAATTTTGTCTAAGAAGAAGATGAAGTGTCTATGGTGACATAGTTATTTCAAAAGAGAGCCCTTGAAAGAAAAGTGCATTGGCTGAGCTTACATTCACTCATGTACTCCCATAGACTTACTGGTAAGTTAAGTGCTCTTACCCTCATAGGACTCTTGGCTGTCTAAGGGTGGAAGATTCCTGAACCTCTCAAAATAGAGGGTCTTCAGCCTAGGCAAGCTTTCACTCATGAGGACAAATCATATTGACTGAACTTCAGTCTAAACTTAATAAAAGTTTAATCTGCTTCTTTGGATGATTGTAATGAATATTTTCTTAGGAATATTACATGGAGATATAAATTATTTTATAATATACGTGTTGATATATAGCAAAGAATAAGACAGGGAAGTGACTTTGTTTCAATGCATATTTGATTAATTTGACCTTATTCCCATTCATTTTTTACCAATTATGTACATTTATTTAGTGCATAAAAGTGTAACAATTAATATCAAAGTGTAAATGAGCATGCCTGTTCTACCACTGTTTTATTCAAGTGTAATGTGTCAAAATCAATTTGATATGAAATACAGAGTGATAGGTGAGAGTGATAGATCTGAGATACACAGTACAGTAGAGAATTCTGTTAATCTCCACACATCCCTTCCAAAGGAGCAGTATGCACAGCCCTGTTTTACAAGTCTTTTTCTGGTCTCGATCAAATATTGGAAGTGAGACAAATATTGGAAGTGAGACACCACAGACACTAAAAGCACAAAGCTGACTGATAGAAGCAACTGTAGCTTTCATGCAAACATTCATGTCATTTTTCTTGTTTGTATGAAAATGAATCATAATCTGAAAGCGAAAGTCAGTTACCCCATAAATCTTCAAGTAATTCTCAGTACTCTCCTTAAATTAAAAAAAAATCAAGGTCATGTTGTAGCCTTTATTTTGGAGAAGTTAAGGTTTACTTTTTCTTATAGGTAAGATTTTTTTTATAGGTGATCTCAGTCCTTTCACATATGCTTCGTATAACTTCTAAACTAAAGGTATTCTTTATGTGCCTATGGTGACATTTGAAGATTTTGAATAAAAGGCCATTCTATTCTTGAGGTTTCAGAATCATGATAGAATAGATAACAATGGCTTCGTTGTTGAGTGCTCTAAGAACCAAGAAAACATGGTAAGCAGTGGGCCACACTGTCCATTAATATTATATATAGTGTCTGGTTTTGTGAGCTCTAAGCTTATGATTCTACCAAGACTTACCAAAGGTTTAAGACCCAGCCTATAGAGTATAAATTTAGATGTTCCCATTCACTCTAGCTGCAAACTCCGCTGTAAAGGAGTGAATTACATATCCAGTAAAATCTGCTCTGAGCTTCCCTAAGACGATGCTGAAATGATGCATTACGAATTCCAAGATGAATTAATGAAGAACAACACCGGAGATGAAATATATATGTGTGTGTATCACAGCTAACATGGCAACTGGAATACAAAGCCTTTTTTTCTCACATTTTGCCAGCCATAGCATAAGCTTCCCACAGAGGATAGGGATTAACAGCCTGTCTCCTATGGGGTGGGGAGTAGGAGTTGAACAAAATGAAGAATCTGCAAATGGAGCCTGAATTGATGTAGTTAACGTTACATATGTAGTTTATTATGGTAACTGGGAACATGTGTGCCATATTGTTGGGCAAACTTGGTTCTGAGACTGGGAGAGACTAGAACAAATATGCCCCCTAAATTCTTCTTAGACTACATGATCCAAGGGAAGGTTTGACAGGTACCACTTCCTCCAAGTCTGCCAAGGTCATCCCAATCCTCTTCTATCCCTCTGTATTTTCTCCTTTTATTTTTCCGACCATTTTTTTTTATTTGTTTCAGCTTGAATGACTAATTATCTCTACCATGGATAAATGCCCAGAGTGTCTTTGTACCCAGGAATATAATTAAATATCATGATCTTGAAATACTTTCCAAGAAAAAAAATAGTTTGTCCTCTGATGTATGGATGTGAGAAAACACAGAGAATGGAAAGCATCAGGCTATCAAGCAGACCCTGACGATGCCCCTGATACCTTAGGCACCTGCATCACCACTGAAAGCCTCTGCTGTAGTTCTGATCAGGTGTCCCTAGGTCTGTGTGAAAGGAATTATTTGAAAGAGAAAGTATAATGGAGAGTGGGAAGTAAACACGAAAATTGAAATGACAGCTCAGTCCAAGGCTGAAGACTTGAGAGTCAACTAGGAGAGAAGTGACAGAAAAGCAGAGCAAATTAGGAATTAGACCAAGTGTTAAGATGATAAGAGAAGGAAGCATCCAAAAGGTTAAACAGATAAAATGGACTGATTATGTTTAGGAATATATATATATATATATATATGTGTGTGTGTGTGTGTGTGTGTGTGTGTGTGTGGTGTGCATGCAATCACAACCAATAAAAAAGAGGCCATAAATTTGAAGGAGAGTGAAAAGGAGTATACAGAAGATTTAGAGGGAGGAAAAGGAAAATAAAAATGTAATTAAATTATAATCTCAAAAGTTTTTTCAATAAAAAGAAATAATGGGTAAAATGACAAATTGCACATACTCTGGGAACAGATACATGAATGTAATGAAGCTAATTTGACACATGTATAAATTTATTGACTTAATTTGTTAGGCTTTCACATTACACTTTCTTTAACTGTCCACAGCCCAGTTCCACCCATTTCTGGAGGATGCCAGAACACCATCCTGTGACGAGAGCAGTTTGTAGAATGAGAGGAAGAGGATGGGGAGAGTGTAATCAGTAATTGGCATATGGAGGAGAATTAGCGAAGGTGAGTGCCTAATGCACTAGTATTGGTTTCCTTGTCTAGTGTTCCGAAAAAGATGGGAGTATGGTCTACACTAAATCACCCTCCCCATACTGTAGTCAGAGAGTGCTCGTTCATTCCTGGCCACCCAGACCCAAAATAATCGCACAGAAACCCTATTAATGAAAACACTACTTGGCCAGTCACTTAGGCATATTGCCAGCTATCTCTTATATCTTAAATTAAGCCATATCTATTAATCTGTGCATCACCATGAAGTCATAGCCCACCAGTAAGTTTCCAGCAGACTCACACGGGCAACTTTCTCCTTCAGCAGTTACATGGCATCTCACTGACTCTGCCTTCTTTTCTTCTCTATCTCTACTTTGAATTCCTGCCCTGAACTATTCTGTACTATCATAGGCCCAAAGCAGATTGTTTATTAACCAATGATAATAAAGCATATTTACAGCTTCCATAGGGGAATTCCACATCACCATACCCTTCCTTTATACATTTCTACCACCAGCTCTAACATGGAAATTTATAGGGTAAAGATTAAGTAGTGCTTGCCAAGTGCAAAAGACAGAATTTCTAATACCAATTTCAACTTGTTGCTATACTTTATTATTTCTCAAAAATGTTGTGCAAAATTGTTTTTGTTTAATTTGAATATTTTACTTTTTGAGAAGTTCTTACCATGCGTATTGTCTTTACACCATTTCTGCCCTTCCCTCCTTTTCAACTTGGCCCATGTCCCACTGACTTTATCTTAAAGTCATGATATTTTATTTATTATTGTTCACACACACATATGCATGCACATATACACACATACACACACACAACCTACTATCACCACTACCTGAATGTTGCATATATATATATATAATGTTTAGTGCTGCTTGTATGTTTGGGGAATGACTGCCTGGGCTTGGATAACCTATCAGGGTTCTTGTTTCTGGAGGAAATGGACTCTTCCTGTCTGAGCCATTCTTTATCTTTTACACTCTTACAGCTAAGAATAGTCCTCCTAAATTTGATGGCCCTTTCCACCACCTTTCTGCTATGATAAGCCCTTCACTTTTTTAGCCTCTTTTCATTTTAATTCATTTTATGAATATTTACCAGGATAATATTCCCTTAAAGCCTCCCTACCATCTACAATGTCATGCTTCTCAAAAGTTTCAAAAGCTTTACCTTGAAAGCCTTCATGTGATAGTCAATATCTTCCCATATTTTGGATCTGTTTTATTTATAAATGAATATGCCAATGATTAACATTAGGCTTCTTTATTCTAGTCTAATGGTCCCACTATTTTCTAAACTTATCTTATATCTTTCCACTCTCAAGCCTTTTTCTTACAGATCCTCAGAGCCTATGTGCCTGCTCTCCCTAGGAAACGTATTTGGTAAATGCATGTGATTCTAATAGCCTGTGTTCTTTGAAATTTCCATGATCTTTCCAAATAAATATTCCATCTTGAAAGTTTTATATTTGTTGATATTTTGTGATGTTCCAATCTATGCCCTATTCTCACATATGCATATATATTATCCTGTATAGCTACATTTGGACCTGCACTGCACTTCTCTTTATGTTTATCTACATATGACAAGAGCCAGTTATTAGCTCCATGAAGCAGTTTGTGGTAATTAACAATGTAGTCACAGGTAAGAGTTTTATTTACTTAAGTTGTTTAGCATATGACTTAACTCATAAAGTTGTTGAAGAGATAAAGAATTACACTTAATAATTAATAATTATGCATGCTAAATGAACTCATAGCAACTTTCCAGAGGACTCTAACTTTTTGCTATCTGAACCTTCATCTTACAAGGTTATGTCTGAGCTGGGTCTTGGTGGTGTGGTCATATAAACCAGCTACTGAAGCTCAGAGGCTGGAGGATGACTAGTACAAGGCCTGAACACCTTAGCAACTGCGGTTCCATTCTCCCTGGTATCTATACAACCCTGCAAGCAAGTCAATCACCACTACCATTACAAGACACACACACACACACACACACACACAGAGAGAGAGAGAGAGAGAGAGAGAGAGAGAGAGAGAGAGAGAGAGAGAATTAACAAGCAATTTTAGTTCTAATTCAGTAATCCATGGGGCAGTTTAATTTCCTTAAAAAAGAAAAGAGATCTGAAGATTTCACTACTTCATTAAGTACCTTAGGATTGTGGATTCTCATAAAAATATATTTTAATAGTTATTTTGTTATACACATCTATGTATACAGCCATTTATTTTGATACACCGAAGATAAATTTTGTTTGTATTTGTTTAATAGAAATTCAAAAATATATTATTATCAGGGTTTCCCATCTCCCCATCTCTTCCCAGATCTGCTCCACCCACCCAACCTCATGCCTTTTTTTCTCTGAAAAATAACAGGAAGCATACACAGATAGATGGACAGACACACACACACACACGCACACACACGCACACACACACACACACACACACACACACACACACACACACCACACACACACACATACAAAACCCCAAACCATGAAAATGCAGAATTGCAAACCATAATATACAAGCAAAAGACAAGATTAGAAAACAAAGCAATATGAGACAAAAGAAGGGAAATCTAGGAAAAGACCATTGAGTTTCTTTTTGTTGGCCTTGTACTGCTGACATGGGACCTGCCCTTAAGTGTAGTTTATATACCCACTAAATATTCATTGAAACAAACTGATTTTTCCTTTGCAAGCAGTTGTCTATTAAAGATCTATGGGAAGTCATGTCAAATTCCTCTCTTAGCATGGGGATCCCACCTGGCTTAAAGCTGTTCAAGCTCTGTGCATATTGTCACAATCTCCATGAGTTCATATGTGCATCATTTCCTTGGTGTCTTCTGTCCTCTGTTGACTCTTAAAATCTTTCTACTTCCTCTTCTGCATATCTCTCTGAGTTTTGAGGGAAGAGATTTGATGGAGACATCCCAGTTAGGACTGCGGGCTCCAAAGTCTCTCTCTGCACATTGTCCAATTATGGTCTCTGTATTTGTTCCTATCCACTGCAAGAGTTTCTTTCTCTGATGATGTCTGAGCAAGACACTTAAAAGGAAATAGGACAGAGGAGTACCAGGTAGAGAGTGTATCCTTTCTAAGTTTCCTTGGCTAACACAAAGGGAGGACTTAGAGGGTCCATAGAAAGGAACAAAACTATGTCTGCTGCTAGATTCATCACAGTCTCCAATTAATGGAAGAAGGGTAGAAAGAGTGACATCTACAACCATCAAAATGGTTCATTTTTATATCATTGAGATCAAACACAAATGGAAAAAGTGAAGAGGCTATCCATATCCATATTGGGTGAATATACAAGATACTGGTATATGGTAAGACACTGGCATCACTCTGACTTCTAGGCCAGTTCTTCGGAAAATCCATAATATTTCAATATACCTTAATTTCACACAGCAATTATGTGCACTTTGATCCTCAAAATAGAGTATAGACTTGTTTAGAAGCTTATCTTCATCCAAATCTATGTCCTACATTCATAATTTTGTTTTAGATAAAGGCCCCCTCAAGGGGTTGCTTCGAGATCTTGTAACCATAATATTGACAATTGGAGTTTTCTCTGGACCATCAACCAAATAAAGACATGGAGACATAATTATTATTAATTATGAAAGCATGGCCTTAGCCTGGGCTTGTCAAAACTAGCTCTTTTAACTTAACCTGCTTCTAGTCGTCTACATTTTGACTTGGGTATCTTTCCTTTGCATTCTGTATGCCCTACTTTCCTGCTTCTTCTGTGTCTGTCTGTCTGGCCTCTGGCATCTTCCTATTGTCTGTTTTCTTTGTTCCCCAACCTAAATTTCTCCTTTTACTTCCTCTGCCTGTCTGAAAGTTCTGCCTAAACCTCCTTCCTTACTACTGTCCAGTCAGCTTTTTATTAGACCAATCAGATCTCTTGAGCAAGCAAGATAAAAACAGCAACACATTTTCTATAATTAAACAATACAACACATCTTTGTGTAGTTAAATTAATATTCCACAACATAAACAAATGCAACACATCTTTGCATAGTTAAACAAAAATTCTGCAACATTTGCCCCTTCTTGTCTAAATAAAAAGATAGATTTTAGCTTTAACATAGTAAGACTATAAACAGTAAGAACAATGATCAAGTGAGAATTATATTTACAATATCCAGTTCATTTGCATTTGGCAAATTTAGAGAAAATACTTCATTATCTATCCTATCTTTGTGAGTCCAAAATTGTGTACCTAACTTACTTTCTATCCTTACTTTCATTATCAATCCAAAATTGTCTTTTTAGGACTTAACATTTTCTTAGATAAACAATTTATTTTTTTATGTTTCTCAACTTTACATTTCTTTTTTTGTTAATTTTTTAAATTTTATTTTACATTCTAACCATAGTTCTCCCTCCCACCCTTTCTCCCAATCCCCCTTGCCTCCCTCTCCAGCCAACCTCCTATATACCCCTTCCAATGGGTAAGGGCACTGCTAGAGAGTCCACAAGGACCAAGCCCTTCCCCCCCTGCATTAAGGCTGAGCATGGCATGCCACCCTAGGGAATAGGCTCCAATAGGCTAGCTCATGCACCAGAGAAATATAAATTTCTTTTCTAAATTTGTTAAGAAAAAAATTATAACTGTCTCATCTTCAACTCCATCAGAGACCCAAGAAGGATATAATACAACCTGAGTAAACAGGAAGTGAAGAACAAACAACTTCCAAAACTATAGAAATGGCAGAAGCAGCTGGCTGCCTGAATAGCCATCCAAGTTTCCTCCGCAATGTTGAAGGCATCCATCTTTGGTTTACAGTGCTAGAATTTCTAACAGACTTTTCTGTGATGTAGGATTTTGAAGTACTATTCCACCATGTTTTGGAAAAATTTGTCAATATGTTTCCTTTGTGTCCTGATTATCCAGTTTGTATTGTTACTATGAGCAGCTGAATACAATACATTTTATGAATACCATTTTAAAGTGAAACTTTCCTAGAATATTTAGGCTGGTTTAATTCAGCAGTTCCTTTTATAATCCCCTGTCTCTCAGCAGCTCATGTTTGCTCATTACCATTCTAAATATTCAACAAATCACCCTACAGGACCCAGACTACCTGTGTATTTCCCAGTTTTATATGGCTTATTATTTTATATCTCTTTTTCTTTAAAGACTTTATTTAATTGTATTTTAAATTTTTGTTTTTACCTATGACTGTCATTTCCATTATCTTTTTTACAAATTTATTTATTATTTTTAAAACAATCTTTTATTTTGAATACTAATCCCAGGTCCCACTTCTTTCCCTCCCCCTGCTCCCCTTCCCTTTCCCTCATCCTTCCCCCCTATCCACTCCTCAGAGAGAGTAAGTCTTCCCATGGGGAGTCAACAGAATTTGGCATATAAATTTGAGACAGGACCAAGGTTCTCTCCCCTATATCTAGGCTGAGCAAGGTATCTTTCCAAAAAGAGTGGGCTCCTAAAAGTCAAACCTTAAACTTCTAAGCATCAGCTACATCCTCTGCTATGAGGCTCTGGTGGTTGGCTCCTCTCCCTCCTTCAGTCTGTGAAAGCCAAGTCTTAAGTTTGTGGGCCTGTCCCAAAGCTGCATTTAACTGGGAGCTACATTTTACTGAGATTGGCATTTAACCACCTCAGCTCTAAGATATCAGTGCCTGTACTGTGGCAGGCTTTTTTACTTAGCTTGTTGTTTTCTGCTTAGTGTGCCAGCTGCTCAAGTGCTCAACTTCACAGTCATATCTATGTTTGTTTCTCTTTTTCCCCCCATCTTTCTCAGGCCCTATGTGGAAATTTAGGCTCCACATTGGGTACCATTTGTAGTTGGAATTTTCTTTGAACTGTCAACCAGCTTCCAAATAAAGACATGGGGACTTATTATTAATTATGAATCCTCAGACTTAGCTTAGGCTTGTCCCACTAGCTCTTATAACTTAATTGAACTTGTTTCTATTCATCTACATTTTGCCTCAGGACCTTTTACCTTTCTTTATATTCTGTATGCCCTACTCTATTTGGCTGCCCCCTGGCATCTGTCTGGGGTTTATTTTTCTTCCTTGAGGTTAAATTCCTTCTTGTACTGCTTCTCCATGCCTAGAAGTTCTACCTGAACCTCCTCCCTCACAACTGGCCATTCAGTTTTTTATAGATCAACCAGGTGCCTTAGGCAGACAAGGTATAACAGCAACACACCTTTACATAATTAAGCAAATGCAGCCTATCTTTACAGAGTTAAACATTTCACAGCATAAACCAATGCAACACATCTTCACATAGTTAAACAAATACAACACATCTTTGTATAGTTAAACAAACATTCCACAACAAGGATATGCTGCAGCAATGCTGGGTTACATTCATATAGGTATATAATAGGTAATTCCTGAATTTACAAGAGACAGCCTTAATTTATTTTGAGATTTCAGAAGACACTTATTAAAAATGTTTCTTTAATTGCTGTTAATTAAGTGATAACTTGTTAATGGCCATATCAGGATGCTTATTCTTCCATGTACATTTAAGGTTAAAGTAAAATGTAAATTCTGGGCTATGCATTTCAGAATATTTATTTTATTTCACATTTGTTTAAGTTTGATTAAATTGTTAAATTATCTATTGTTTATATTCTGTAGTTTTGAGCATGATAATTTTAGAGAATTTTTAAATTAAATTTTAATTAACAACACCATTAAAGTATTTTAAAATTTCATATCTGTAAAGATAAGTGAGTTGGTTCCTAATCCATTCCCTGTGGCAGGGGTGGAAGAAACTCAGTCAAGCAAGGGTCAGGGACTCTAACCTCAACCTGCCACTGGGCTCCAGCAGTACCTCTACCCTGTACCATACAGCTGGGGCAGATGGAACTCAAGCAAATGCACTAACCAAGAGCCTTTGGCACTATAATGATCTCCTCATGATGAGGAAGCATGGCCCAGGCCAGCATGCTGGCAAACACAGTGGGACAAGGAGATCCATACACAGATTTGGAGCTATCTACCCCATGCTCCAGGCAGAAAATTTGGGCCTACCTGGTACCTTGCAGTAACAGCCAGATGGGTAGCATTAGAGTACGTAGAGATATGGTATAGTATGGTAAGGGAGAGACAGAATGGCTCATATTCTACAAACAGAGGCATATCAGAAGAGGCCAGAGAGGAAGAAAGCAGACAAAGGTAAGTAGCTTGACTGCCATCCAAAGCCAAGGTGCTTTCTGAGCTTGAGCTGCTATTGGAAGCTATTTCTGGTTTCCTGGATGGACACAGCCATGGTCTCTGTCCCGGTCCCCTGATACCAACAGAAGCTGAGAGGACAGAGCTGTGTAGAGTCTACCCCCCACATTGACTGCAACATGAGGGCGAATTGTTCCCACCCCTCATTGGCTAAAGCACTCAGGAGAGATGGCTCTACCCCTTACCTGGGCAGCACACTAGAAGGGTGTGGGCAAAATGGCCCCGAGAGCATGGGAATGGGAGAAAACGTCATGACCCTCTCATATCCCATTTGGCAACACGGGCAAAGGAAAGATGCCATCTTCCCCAGCATCACCTTACAACCACCAGCATGTAGGGTACCTGACCCAATCTCTTACCAACTGCAACCCTCAGGAGAGGAAATCATGCACCTCACCCAGGTAGCAATGTAGAGCTGACCCCATAAATGGATGCATGGAAGCCAGCCCTGAAATCATGAAAGGGGCACAGCTGGTACTGCCTCAACTGAGAAAACAAGAGTGGGAAATTGCCCCTGTTCCCACATGCTGCAACGCTCAGGAGAGCAGGCCCTGCACCTCTCGTGGGCAGCCCAATAGACCCAGGGCTGTTGGTGGAGGTGTGGGTGAGCCAACACTGAAGCTGTGAGCACGAGAGACTGTACCCATTACTCAGCTGTCTTGTGGTGGCATGGGTAGGGGATAGTTGTCCTCTTCCATCAACACCGTAGGCAGGTAGGAGAGCTGGCCCTGAGCTCCACCAGTTGTACCACTTGGAAAAGCAGACCCTGAACCCTGCCCGGGCAACACCATGGAGTCAACCCTCTTGGCGCAGGTGTGGATGAGCCAGTCCTGATCTAGTGAGCAAGGGAAAGTTTTCCCCATCACCCATCTGTCCTGTGGCGGCATGGGTGGGAGGGAGAAGTCCTCTTTCCACCCCACCCTCCATCAGCACCCGAGGCAGGTGGGAAAATGGGCCTTGATGACACAGGAGGGGGTGAACTGCCTCTGCCCTCCACCAGCTGAAATACTTGGGAGTGCTAGCCCTGCATCTCCCTGAAGTAACGCAATAGTGTCAGCCCTGTTGGTGAAGGTGTGAGTGAATTAGCTCCAAAGTTGTAAGTGTGGGAGAGCTGTCTCCACTACTCAGCTGCCATGTGATGGTGTGGGCTGGCAAGAGATGTCATCCTCTTATCCCTCACCCCTTACCACTTACAACAGATGAGACACAGGAGCAACACAGTAGAGCTGGCCCTCATGGTGCGGGTGTGGGTGAACAGACTCTGAGGGCATGAAACAGGGGAAATGACTCCACCCCTAGCTCATTGCTGCAAGAGGTGAATTAGCCTGTGCAATGCTGGAGACCTCACCCTGGTGGGGAGGATGAGCAGACCAACCCTGAGGCAGCCCAGGTCTAGAACCAGGATTATGACTTGACTCACCCCAACAGCCACCCCATCTAGGAACTGTTGCAGTACATGAAATGACCAGCCCTGCAGATCCAAAGCTGCAGGATGTCCATGACACAGAGCAACAACAGGATACCCGAGAAGAGTCCCAGTGAGGGCCCAGCATTGATAGTGTAATAGAATCTAAAGACCTAGAGACAGACCAATGACTCTTTGCAATGTACACTTGCAAGTAAAGACATATGAACAAACGGATTTACTGTGTGACTTACAGTGCCACACAGCCTCCTTAACAAGATTTTTAATTTTTTCTCTTTTTACTTTTTCCCTTCAATTTTGTTTTATTATTTTTTTTTTGGAGGGGGATATAGGGATGGAGGGCAGATGCAACAGGATGAGGAAATGGGTGGAGTCAAGATACATGATGTAAAAGACACATAGAAAAAAAAGTAAGAAAAATGAGTTTTATAAAAAACAAGTAAGACATCTAAAGCATAGCACTGAATGTGAATAAAAAGCTGGACGTCTAATTGAAGATTCTGAATAACTCTGTATGTGCTCTGACATGGAACCAACAGTCAGTTGTTATTAGGGTTCTGTACTTTCCTAACACACACACACACACACACACACACACACACACACACACACACACACAGAGTAGTAATTTGGTGTTTTAAATCCTAGATTTGTACAATGGAAATAAGTGGGCCACTTTCAAGCATACATCAGACTTTAGAGGTGCTGTCTCTTAACAGTTTTCTGTCAGTATTGTAGTGATTTTCCATATGTTGAGTGCATTTAACTCATTAAGGTTATTAAAACTGTCTATATTTTGTATGCATTTACATTTTCAAACATGTTTCTCCTTTTCTCAATACAGAACGGGTTTCCAGACATACTCTTTTGATGTGGGAAGTCCTTCTGTATATGTGTTGCTTTTATTGATTAATGAATAAAGAAGCTGCTTTGGCCTATGATAGGGCAGATTAGAGCTAGGTGGTAAAAACTAAACTGAATACTGGGAGAAAGAAGGGGGAGCAAAAGGGAGAAGCCATGTAGCCACCACATGGGACAGACATGCTGGAACCTTGCTGGTAAGCAACAGCCATGTGGCGATACACAAATTAATAGAAATTGGTTAACAAACAATATAAGAGCTAGCTAGCAATACACTCAAGTGATTGACCAAGCATCAGTTTAAAAAATATAGTTTCTGTGTGATTATTTTGTGGTCTGGGCAACTGGGAAGAAACAAGCTGCCTCCCCCAACAAATCTATTTGATAATTGCCTATTCATTATCTATTGATTGATAATGATGTAGAAGATAAAATATTATGAAGCAGAAAAAATGGTGCCATAATTTGTTGACAATGAATTTGTATTCAGTCAAGTTTTCTGGTTTGAATGAATATAAAATATACTTTAAATGCTTATGTGTTGAGGGCTTGGTCCCCCATTGGTGGGCTGATTTGAGGATTTGATGGAAATTCTAGAATTTGGGGCCTGTCTTCAAAAATAAGCCATCGGGGCTAGATCCTTGGGTGTAGGGCCCCTTCCAACAATATATTTTATATTTTGTCCCCAGTTATGTAGAGCATGCCCCCTGTCATGTTTCCACTATCATCATGCTCTGCCTAAGTGAATAGAAAAAACAAAACAAAAGCTAAAACTAAATGACAAAAAAACTTGCTACAGATTAAACTCTCTGTAGTCAAGAACCAAGCATACCTTTCCTCTTTTAAGTTGTTCTCTTGGGGGTTTGTGTTACAGCTACCAAAAATAACCAGTAGGCCAAAGGTCATTCATTTGTCAGACTTTTGGAAAAAGTAAGTATGTGAAAGAGATACATTATCTGTATATTCTGCAGTGCTTTGTTCCCAGTGAGCCACTGAAACAGTGGGGGAGAATACTCTGGGCCTCTCTCCTACAGTGCCTGTATTTCAGAAGTGTTTCTTCTTTGCAATGTTGGCAGTTCTTTCAAACAGATAGTTTTGTTAGTGTGGAATTTACTCTAGAAGCAGACATGCTCTCTTTCTTGTTGTGGATTATCATTTATACTCTGTATAATAAATGCAAGTAATTTAACTTCCTTGTGTCTCATTTCTTTTCTGTAAATTGGGACTGTTAATGATACCCACTTCAGAATGTCATGAATGTTGTTGAAAGCACTGGAATTGGCACAAGACACACCAAGACCAAGTTCTCAGTACAAATGAGAGGTATTTGTCCCAGATGGATAAAGGCCAGGAAATAAGAGTCAAAGGAGATAGAAAGGGAGAAGGGGGGGGGCGCAAGGGAGAAGGGCAATGGATATTTTCCCAAGAGGGACAAAGGATCGCCTCTGAGTAGAGAGGAAAGAAGCATGATCCATAGGCAAATGACAGTTTATAAAGGGAAAATGAGAAACCCCATGTTATGATTAGTTGGTTTGTTCTGCTTGGTCAGGTTAATTAGGGTAGCCTAAAGGGGATTTCAATACTTTAATAATTGGATCTTGGTGGTCAACCTCAAGAGGTGCAAATGGTCAAATAAGGGAATAGACCTTGGTGGCTAGCTTTAGGAATGTAATGTAAAGCTTAGCAAGGGAATGGGGGAAGGGAAACAGAGTCATGTTTGTTACACTCTGGCTTACTAGAGCCCATTAGTTTTAACATTACATATGTGAAAGAATTCGCCTATTTCTGACCTGCATTATTCTTGTGTTTTTTTCAGCTTAAAATTCAGTATAACTTTTAGTAATATTTTACTAACTGAGATTTTTATCTATATGTATAAAATATGACAAAGTATACAGTTTGTCAAATTAAATATATTGCCTGATAGTTTAGGGAAGAAATGAGCATAAAGATGAAGAGATTAAAGTCTCTTCTCATAACATGTGGAAGTACATATTTAAATGTTTTAAATAGCCTATAATATTATTTTTGCCATATTGATGGACACATTTCTCAAATGGTGCTGTTGAAAATCAGTAACTTTGAAGTTTCTATTTTAAATATAATCTACTATTTGCCAGGCACAGTGTGCCTCTGGTGCAATAGTGGTATGACTGGTATAGGGGTTACCACTCCTAACAATTTTTTATTAGAATTCTGCAGGCAGAAAAACATGCCTGGTATGGTAAACCTGGATAAGAATTAGTGGCTGGGGACTCATAGTCCTGGAGGAAATTTGCTTGATAAATAGCTATGTATGTTGTTGAACTACCTACTAAGAATTTATTTCTATACTTGTGTTCCCTAAGTCTTGTTAGAGAAGCTTCTTTGTACAGTGGTCAGCATTTAACACAGACACTCATGACTGGTCAAAATGTTGAAAGTGACAGTAACATGATTGACCTTAAATAGATTATCTATATCACTTTCCCAGTGCTCAAGAAATATGGAGGATGGGGCAGAAAGAATGTAAGAGCTAGCGAATAGAGAGATGTGCAGAAAAAGAAGTCTTCTAGAAAAGACACACCTTTTACACGGGTGAACTCATCGTGGTTGTGGTTACCTGTACATGACCTGACCATGAACGGGTCAGTCAACATTTCGTCATGGCTGGGAAATGCTTATGTGAGGTCGCACACTTCTTGAGGGACTATGAATAGTTAATTGTAAAGGGTGACATGTTATTTTCATTGGTGGTGTAGCCAGTGATTAGACTCCTGTGTTCCAGTAAATAGCTTTTTCCCTACAATCCTCTATGCTACTCTAAGTAAACTCATTTGGTCACATATAAAAACAGATATGAAGATACGAGGGACATATATTGGGAAGAGGAAGGTTTCCAGTGTTAGAAGAAGATGGGTGAGACAGAAGAACGGGAGATGAAGTTGGTTGATATTCATTATAAACTTGTTAGAAACTAGCAAAAGTAAAATTAATTAATCAATTAAAAATAGTCCAGCATAGCTGTTTTGTCTACTGGGGTTGAATTTGTGAGCACACATCAATAGGACATATAAACACTCAATTCTAGTGTTCAGTAAACATATGAATTTGATATTGGTATAGATATTGAATTCCTGTTGGTGGGTATGTGGAAAGGGCAAGCCTCTTTGGCAAATAGTCTGTTAGTTTCTCAAAGCAGTAAATATGCATTTGGTACATTCATTTGTATATATTATATATTTAAACGTATCTTTGTGAATCTTTCTGCATAAATTTTCATAGAAGTATTATTGATTATAGCCCAAGATGAAATCGATGCATGAACAATTGGCTGATGAATGGTTAAATAGAATATGATAATCCATATAGTGGAGTATTACTCAACAATGTAGATGTATAAACAGTGATACCTACCGCCAGACAGAGAAGCCCTAAACAATTCTAAATATAAGGGATCACTGATGAGAGATCATATACTATATGATTTTATTTATATAAAATTTACACAATATATAGATAAAAAGTAAATTAAAGCTTACATAAGGCTAATTATAGGATTGGGTGGGGAGAAATGTGAAATAATTTTTTATTAATATAGAGTTTTCATGTGTGGTGCAGGGAAATAGAGAAGATGGATTAGAACTAATGAAATCTAAGTATGTATGGAAATGCAGAAGGAAACCGGTCAGTATGTATAGAAATACATATATTGAAAGTTAAAAAAATTGATTTTAATGTTGGTTGTAGTCTTCTTGAATATTTTAAATCATTGAATGGAACATTCTGAAGGGGAAGAATATACCAGAATTTTATCTCAATAAAGCTCTCACATAAGATGACTTAACAGTCTTTAAGTCTACAAATATCTCAATACATTTATTATATAAAATATCAAAAATATGTTCAGGTTCAAGTTCAAAGTAGTTGAAATGGGTATTTTCAAGAAGAGTGTTCACATAAATGCATCAAAGTGTAAATGTGCTCCCTGAAGAAACATGTCAATGCATGAGCTTAAATTATAACCAAGTGTAATTCATTCCAGGTCCATTCTCAACAAAGAATCTGCTGAGCAAAATGTCAAAATAAACACTTAGCTACTAAGTGAGCAAATTAAACTTCTTTATGATTTAATTGCACCAGTGAGTATTTCTTTTTGGAATGTGTTTCTGCTTTGATACATTTCAATACACATCATGAGTTATGTTGAAGGATGGCATTTCAGCATGTGTGTAAGTATGTATATACATATGGATTTTCAAACTGCATTGAAATGTTATTTAAAATTAAAATATATACACATGTGTACATGTCAACATTCCAATTTCTATGTTTATGTGGTGTATTCAATATAGAAAGACATAGTCCCAAAAGTTCCATGTAGTGTATTTCTATGGCGGAAGGGGGACTATTTGCCAACTTATTGCAGGAATTAGCAAAAATAGTCTCTCTGTCTCTGCCTTGCTCCACTCCACATATGTATGTGAATACACAAATATTTGATAAGGTTTATCATGTCATAGAGCCATAGTGTCTATAGGTGCATATTTTGATCATATTACATTGTTCCCACCATGTTTCTGGGGAATTTTAGAGTTTGAATGTACAGCATTTCAGTGTTCGAAGTTGCAGATTTAAGTTTGATTATTTTTCTTCAAATAATTTTACAGTGCTAATCGGAAATGCAAGGCCTGGAGAGGTGGGCTCAGTGGTTAAGAGCACACACTGCTCTTTCAGAGGCTCCAACTTCGATTCTCAGAACCCAAGTTGGGCAGCACACAACTTCCCATAACACCAGGTCCAGGTTATTGGATGCCTCTTGCCTCCTTGGGCACATTCACTCATGTTCAAAAATACTACTCCCATACACATACAAATAAAATCTAAGACAAATGAAAACTCGTTCCCTCTATACTCTTGATAATCTGATGAGAAAAAAGGACTTTCCTTTTCAAATTAACTTGAAAAGTCTCCAACTTTTCTAAAAAATATTTTCTTGGCAAATTCACATATGCATTATGTTATCTCTATATTTTCTTTACTTATTTTAGCTCTAGTTGACTCTGGTTGTTAATTTTTTAAGCTGGTTGAAACCGGTTTGAAAACTCTTGTCACTATGCTTCTTGCGGTTATGTGAAAATTGTCATTTATACCTTTTCCTATGTTACTCCTTCTGCAGGGTCAACCTTCCCATGCCTAGAGGTAATTGTTTAATTACTCACTTTTAATAAGGCATGCACACGCGCATGTGTGTGTGCGTGCCTGTCTTTGGCAGCTGGGGGTGACTTTCTCTTATCTTTAGGTAAGAGACATAATTGTAAGAGTGAAATGGCAGCATATTTTTAAGGAATGAAATGTTGCATCCAGGAAAGATTTTAAATAGCATTTAGCCAGGAATGCAGTGACAAGTTCTACACTGCCTAGTGGGAGGATGAGATGGGTGGGAAGTCAAGAGAAATGTACATTTTCAAAATTATTCCTACCTGGACAAGTTGAAACTATACATAGTCTGTCTTTCAGGAAGAACACTATCCTCAGCTCAGAACTTTCCCAGAAGGTGTTAGAGAAGCTCGGCCTCTATTGTAGACTTGGTATTGGGTGAAATGTCATTATCATAAAGAAAAATTCCCTCTATGTAACAACAGATGACCCTCAAGACCAGTGCTGTTAGGATCAAGAATAGTAGGGAGTAGAAGTGAAATAGCTTCACCAATAGAGCTGCTTGCTTATAGCCCTGATATTTTGAGTTTCATCTATGGGCATTAAAAGGTGGCACAAGAAATGAAAACACAATATTAAAAGTCACCGGAGAAGAACAGTGGATGCAGCAGAACTGGTGTCATGTGACAGTTACTCAAGGTGTCTAATCAATAAGATCACAATTTTAAAGCTTTCACTCCTGGATTAGAGTGAGTTCAAGACTCACCTACACAACTTGGTGAAGGCCTGACTCAAAATACCAAGTGAAAACAGTACTCAGCAGTAGAACGCTTGGTTGTCAGACGCGAAGTCTTACATTCAAGGTCCTGTAATCAAGCCCCAGATATATTTAGGTCTATATCTGTACGTATCTTCCTTATTGTCTAGATAATAGGAGGCTGATCATGAAGGGTCTTCAGCAGCTGAACACCTGGAAGGAGAGATACAAAGTCTGGGGTAGGAAAGATTATGCTGTTACATTTTTCTGGTTAGGATTGGGACTTAAAGAATAGCATACATCATTATGCAGTTGTGTCAATCAGATTCATCTACTACCATTCTGTTTTTATAAAGAGTTGAGACTTTTGAATCAATATCTGGCTTTCATTGACATGTTTCTGGTCCTCAGAGTGACGAATCTAGAAAGCACAGACAGCTAACTGTGCTGCATCATCTGGCCAGACCATCTCTTGTCTACATTTGTGTTCAATGAGCTTCTCCTCATGTACTAAGGCTCGAGTGGAGACTTACTGCTTCTATGAAGTCTACTCAAAATTCCAGCTGCATTAACTTCCTCTCCATCAGAAACTCTTAATGATTTATGCAGAATTCTTTTTCAGCAGTCAATACCATTTTGTAGTATTGGCTTGGACCTGAGATTTGCTAGGGAATGGAAGACCTCCTTAGCACAGTACTTGTCATGTTGTATAACTATGAAACCAATAAATTTTATCTGTGAGTTGTCTTGTTTGAGCTTTTGATATGATGAAGTTGTTCAGATCTGCCCAGTCCTTTTAATTCCAACTAACATCTATTATTATATCTTATAAACACTTATAACTGACTAGGAAGCATCAAATGTAATGATTGGTGTTTGTCGTCAACTTGACTAGATTAGGAGATATTTAGGGATGGTGAAACACCTCTCATTGTGCACTTTTAGAGAGGACTGATATGTGGAACTCTGCCTTTAGGAGAAATACCATTCCTAGATGTACATAGCTCTGTGAAAATGGGTCGGTGTGTGTTGAATAGAAGGAAGGTAAGGGAGTAAGTACAACTCCAACTCCTCTCTCTCAGAGTATTTGTAGGCTACCGCCACTGGTTGCCGACACTGCCTCAGACTGTAGCTCTTCAGCTTTTCAATGTGGACATATCACCTGTGATTATCCAGGAAGCTTGCAGGATTTTAATCCCTTGACTGGGACTGTTGATGCTTTGGGCAACTGCTATGTTCTCTGTGTCTAATTACAGATAGGTACTGATAGCTAGTGTTGAACTACCCAACTCCTATCATGCAAGCCAATCAATCACTTTTGTATACTTATGTCCTCTTGATCTTGATCCTCTGAAAAACCAGTGCTAACCCAACCACTAAAAGCCTAATGACTCATCCAGTAACAGTTCTTGATATCTTTAACTTCCCTGTACTTTTGGTATGAGTCAGTCCAAAGGAAATAACAGGACTATTAGTAATAGCCTATGACTGTCATATTGCATAAAGTTGTTAGTTTTACTTTGCTCCGGAGGAGGTATAAGAAACACCTGAAGATGGGGATAAGGGAGAGGAAGCCAGTGAGTGATCCTGGCTCCCATGGGGAAGGCTGGATTGGAGACTGCCAGAGAAGAAAGCCAAAAGCACATGAAGAATCACAGTTGACACCTAGTGCAAGAAGAGATCTTGGACTGCATAGTGGCATCTAGTGTTTCACCTCTTGGTGTCTCATTATTCATTGTTACAATTAAGCAACTGTGATCATTTGCCACTTGGCTATCAGACATTTTGTCATGTGTCTGCTCAATGCAGTTTGAGTACCTGCTGTGTTCCAGGACCTGTTCCATGATATTGTAAAAGTTTTTTGGGAGTCGTCTAGGAGAGGTGGCCGTGGAGAGGCAGACGTGGCGGGACAAACATATTTCAGCACCACAGTGGCTGCTATGTGATCACAGCACCATGCACCATTCCTGGGTAGACAAGAATTTGCAGGCCAGAAGGGGGATTAAATGTTGAATTTTGTAAATGGAATCGGGTTTATAAAGTTCATAAAACTTCAAAAGATACTCAAACCTTGTTTCCCTAAAAAGTAAAGTTAGCAAGTCTTCTTTGTTTTATTGTAATGGCCTGCTCTGGAGAGAGAGAAATGACCAGGGATTTGTCTGCCTCCTGGAAGCTCACGCATCATGGTGGTGGATGTGGGAGGAAATTATGGCCTCTGTTTCTTAGGCAGGCCTAGCCGTTCCAAGCAATATGATTGGCAAAGAGGTGTAAAGTGTTAAAAAAAAAAATCTCATTGCTTAATTTATTAGCATGGCTAACTAAAGTGAAAGGATAAATTGTTTTTCTGAAGTTTGAGATTTAAAAGCAAGGTAAGGGCCAAGAGTTTGTATTTCTATCACTGTCCTGTTCCTTAGTTCCCCAGTCTCCTCTTGCATCAGCAGCTCTGCATGGATAGCAGCTTTGTTGTGCAAGATGCTTCTTCATCATCTTTAATTCTTAACTTGATAACATGAATACCAGAGCACAGCAATCCATTTACGTAAAAAAGGTCACTGGATTTTGTTCAGAGCCACACTGTGACAGCTTTTGAAAGTCCAGGAGCCATTGTGCTTAAATAATTAATTAATGAATATGAGTATGACTGGGGAGCATAAAGGTCCAGATATTGGAATGGGTACTCTCTCGTCCTCAGAGACAGATCAAACAGGATGGAGTGCAAGGTGTCACAGAATCAGCTAAAAGGCCACTGCAGATTCTTGGTGAGGATGAAATACTATACTTTTATGTTTTGTGAGTCTATGTACTCTGGATTTTCCCAGATATTTAGTTTGATATGGATTATGTAGTCCTGCATCATTTTGGCTTTGTCTACTAATTGCTACCTCTGAAGTACTTTTCCTGTCCTTTATAATTATTCCTAAATTGGAGATTGAATGTCATGACACAAGCTTTCATTTATCTTATGCGTAGGCTCATCACGTGTTCAATCTAAACAGAGGCTAATTTCTCACAATTATGTAGCTAGTCAACCAATCATCAAATGTTTATTGATCGCCTAAAGGAGAGGTCAACAAACTTGGCCCATTGCCCAAGGCTGACCTACTAACTTTTACATGGTCTGCAAACCACAAGAATGATTTTTATATTTTAAAATGTTTGAAAATATGGAGCGGAATATTATTCTGTGACAAACACGATTATTTGAAATAAAGATGTGTGTTAATGTGCTAAATTCAGCCATATTGAAATTTGCCACACCCAGTTTTTATATCATATCTGAGACTGTTTCTGAGCTGTAAAAGTAGATGTTATTAGTTATCACAGCAATTGTGTATCTTTCAGAAGTCTAAAATATTGACTACCTGCACTTTATAGATTAAAAAGAAAATCAAGGCCTACTCTGAACTTGGGTGTGAGAAGAAATGCCTTGTATGTCTTGTATCTGGGGATGGAGGGAACACTGGCAGATGGCCTGCCATGCAAAGTTTCCCGGGTCCATGCTAGGAAGCCAGGGATCTCAAGGTGCTAGTAGTCAACAGGGCTGGAGCGATGGCTCGGCCATTAGCAGCACACATTGCTCTCGTTGAGGAGTTTGATCCCAATACCCACATTGGAGAACTCAAAATCACCTGTACCTTCAGTTTTAAGTGATCTCATACCCTTTCCTGGCATCTGTGGATGCTGCACTCAGGTGCAAAGCCCATACTCACATACATACATTTACACATAATTAAAATAATTTCAAAAAGTTAGTAAATAGGAAAACAGAGGAGAGACAACCCAAACTAGAATAATCTAGCACACATTTGGGGACTAAAGATATCTCTGAAGAAAGCACAGCATAATTATGGTTTCTCAGGAAAAAAAGGTATTTTGACTTTTCCTTTAGTATTTTTGCTCCTGTCTTATAAAGATTTATTTTATTTTATTTTTGAAAACCTATATTTGAATTAGTAAGTGGAAAAGTGGAAACTATGCATAAACCAATAGATGCCTTTGTTTTTACTGAGGTGCTTTTAAAACCTTTCAATAATAGCATTCATGGATATGGCAGCAATGGGCAGATTGTTTGGAATAGCATCTCTCTGTGTTTCATTTGGGAGGAAATAGGATCGAACTAATCGTAATAAGTGATAGGGCTCTCAGCTCAGTCACAACAATGCTAGTGTGTTAATATTAATTTGTATAGCCAACATGATCATGCTTTTTAAAACATTCCTGGTCATTATTATCATGCTTTAATTTCCTAGCAGAGAAGTGCGGTGAAAGTGACTGAGTCACAGAGACCTGGACTTTACATCCTGCATGCTCATCACTTGTGTGTCCATGGTGAATGACTCATTCCAAATACTCCCTTCTTCTCTAAAGAGGAAAGAATAAGTGATCTCTGTTTTATGAGACTATAGGGATGTGAGCTTTCAAGGCTATAGTCACACTTAGTGTCTATCAGTCATTGATATTAACAAAAATTGTCATTAAGGGGGGCAAAGATGTAATATCACATATATTATACATTACATATTGTCTGTCATTACATACCATAATTCCCACTTAGCACCCAATAAGAACTTCATAAAGCCCACTAAATCTGACTGATATAAAAATCACCTCTAGGTGCTTAAGAATGTAATCCTTCCACTGCTGTTGTCATCTATGGGTAAGCAGCCTTGATGGTAGCAAACACATCAGCTTGAGAAATAACAACAGACCCTACCCCACCCCCAGATTATGGCAACCACAAAAACACCTTAGTGATTATAGAATTTTAACATTTCTTAAGAAACATAAAACTGCTGTCCTCAAAAGAAAACCTCTTTATGGTACAAAATCTAAGCAGAATAAATGAAGGTATCCTTCTTAAGTTAACATCTTAAGAAATATAGAGCTGTGCGGTTCATGTAAGAATTTCTATAAGGCAAGCTGTCCGTTGTGTATTCTATACTGCCTTCTAATGAAACCCAGAATCAGCTTCTCAGTGTCTTACATTGCATAGCTTCCTTTCAGTCAGGATTACAATTGCTTTTTACTTTTTTCATAAGTGTTCTTTTGACTTCATCAGAGCATATCTTCTCATTCTACTTTAGACACAAGCCCTCATGTTTCCTAGGCTGGAGCTGAGAACAGTCTTATTGAGAAGAGAGAAACATTTAGAATAATAGGAGTTGTTACATGCACAGTAACAAATGAAATACATCTTTGGTAAATAACTCCCACCAGAAATCTTAGATTCCAGGCATCTATGCATATACCTTCATATAACAACTTTTGCGTTCGTAAAACATTCATTGAAGGCAGCTCTGCAGTTTTATAGAAAAACAACGTGCCAGGGATGCGAGAATCTTGCCAGTTCTGTGAAAAATGGCACCAATTAAAGCTTAAATTGCTTGTTTTCTCATAAGGTACATATTTTCATAACTTTGAAATCAAATAATTGCTGCTTTTATATTAAATACAATAAAACAAAAAGGATGCTAGTTTAGAGGAACTGCTACAAGCATTTTAATATAATTTTCCCACCATTTAAAGTCACAAAATATGGAAAACAAGTCAAGTATGCAAAGTTCCAAGGAGATAGAGAAACTCCTTCAGATTATTGCATCATTTGTCTTTTGTGTCAGGAAATATGTGTATGATTTCATTGTTTGATTAAATGCCAAAAAAGGCACATTGCTCTTATCTAACTGATTACAGATTTTATTCATATGAAAAAGTATGTTAATGCTTTACCATTAGGAGATTCTTTTTCTTCTTTTCATTTTCAAACAACAACAACAGCAAACCCAAAACACAAAAATACTTTTAACTTCACAGGCTTTATGTGTTTGACCTTGCTTTAACTACACATGGAATGTAAATTTCCCACAATGCAGCCCAGTCCCTAATGATTCCGTATTATAAAGTGAGCACAAATATGTATCTGACTGGCTAGAGTGAGCGTGTATATATGTGTATGTGTAATATGCAAGATACAAAAATTTAAAAAAAATGTCAGAGCATGAGAGAAAATTGTTTATCATGTTGACTCACTTAAAAGCAAAAGACTTTTGGTATGTTTCTCAAGGACAGTACAAATCAGAGAGGAAAACAGAATTTAAAATCAGAATCATCAGTGTTACAAGATGGTATATGACATTTTAATAATATGTAGTAATTGTATGATAATTATTGGGTATGTATTTCTATACATAAAACTTATATTAAGCAGATAAAAAATAATTCTTGTTTTCATAGACAGTATAAAATAATAATTATCAAGCTTGTGATATTTCTTAAAGACAAAAACAACAACAACAACAAAACCACTGCCCTACTGGTGCTTTTGTTTATTTCTAGGGGTGTCTGAGTGACAGCTCTGGTTTCAGGGAGAGATACCATGTGCTTTTCATGGTATTAACTAGCTGTCTGCATTAATAATAAGCTTGTGCAGAAGCCAATCTGAGGCTACATCGAGGGATTTCAAGGTCATTTGCCAATGGCCTGGCCTCCATTAACTTCTTCAGTGAAAGTCCCGATGATCCTTATTTTGGCCTTGAGTGTGGGTTATCAAAATCACCCCTCTTAATATTTCCACATAAATAGCTTGTTTCCTTAAATAGTCATTATGTTCAGTGGGGACAGTTTCTGAAAGCTTTTCAGTTCAATAGAAAAATGCATTTGAAAAAGTCTTGTCATTTCTAAATATATCTATATTTGGAAAAAGAAGAATTTAAGAATGCTTTGAGTATTTAATTGGAAGACATTAAAGGCAGCTAAATAGTCTCCTTGTCATGAGTAGCATGGAGTGATATAAAGCAGTAGATTTGGGACTGTTACATTGCTAAAAGAATGTACAGTATGGCATTACTCTATGACCATATACATTAGATCATTTTTTATAACTGTTTTTCAACTGTTTAATTAATTAACTAAATTTTTTCATGTCTGTCTCCAGAATATTTTTCTTTACATTCTCTGTTGAAAATCCCTCACCCCAAAACATGTTGTTATTTAAATAAAAATTTATAAACAAAGCAATAGTTTAGCATAAAGGGGTTGGATGAGATGTGTGAGAAAGACAGACTAAAGAGAACTAGGTCTTATTTATTGTGTTATTTAAACCTGAGTTACATTACACCATCTTATATTTAAGAGGCAGCCTGCTAATGCAAGCAAGGGTGTCTCCTGCAACGAGACAGAGATTAATGCCATGTGTACCGATGATGCTCCACCACAATTCAGAGTTCTGTGGCGCCATGACGCCCCTGTTTTATATGGTGGTTTGCCAAGAGAAAATTACTTAAACCAATTGTGAATGCATTCCTTTTTTTTTACTTTTTATACAACCGCATTTATGTAAGTAAATAGTATAATGAATATTTTTGAAATGATCCATCATTTTGAATTCACCTAGTTTGTATAAAATGCCACGCATTATTTTTTTTTCCTCTTGCAAGACTTTCACATGGGAATGTTCAATCTCCCCCCTTCCCCGCGCCCCGTATGAAAAGGATTTCTCATAGACAACCAACCACAACTGGAATAGATTCTTTTAAACATATTGTAATGTGAGAATTTTTTTCAGCTGGAGGGTGTTTTATTCTTTAAATTGGAAGCCGTTGTTCCTCAGAACCAGGATGACATCGTGACGCATGGTGTGCTAGCCACTCACATGCAGAAACTGATATGCTTCAAATACAGATCGAATATTGGAATGCCATGCGGCGTTTCAAAACTCCTTCAGTATTGCAGGTCTGCGGACTGGATAACTGGAATTACCTGTTGCACATTCATATGGAGCTGAAAATATAGAGGGCTGAGTTTGTAGCCATTTTCTAGATTCAGCTGTACTTTTGGCTACAAGATGGAAAATTTAGAAATAACTTTCAGGCAGTAATGTATATATCAGATCACCATTACTTCTCAAAGGCCACAATTCGCCCAGCATATTCACCGGAAGTACAGAAGACAGTGAGTGTTGAAACAGAATATTAGTTTGTTTCTCCTCAGAGCAACTCTCCTACTCCCCCACCTCAAACAAAACAATACGAAACAAAACAAAAATCCCTGAGCTAAGATCATTTATAGGAGGCTTTGGCGAACAAATTTTCTGGATTTATACATTACATTTTTCTAAAGAGAGCTTCAGTTTTATCATTCATTATGTGAAAACACATAAATAAGCATTTAACTATTGTGATTTTTTTAAAAAATAACATGTCAAAAAATTTAAGGAAAATTTAATCTATGATGAATATTTCTGACTTGAACAACACTTTGTATCCCTTTCCTTTGTCCTTCGGGAGTCTGCTTTAGTCATTTAGTATCTAGTTTTATTTTGGAAATGAATGATAGCATCTGTTTTATAAGATGCTCTGTTTGTATAGAAGACATGTCACAAGGATGTTAGCACATGCTAGACCCTCCTGAACCTGATCCCTTCCCTTATTTGCTACCTGTCCCTTACCTCTTATGCCACCCAGATGGGCAAGTGATGAATAAGTGAAGTTTTACTGATATCCCGAGCCAAAGAGATCATTTATGGGAAGCAGGCAAACTACCTGATATTTGAGACCCAGCATTTAAATTTTAACTAATAACTAACAAAACAAAACCAAATCTTTAAAAGGTCTCACCTATGTTTGTGAGTCTAGGTCCTCGAGACCCAGTGGTTCATACGGAGACAGAGATCAGCGTGTTTACTCTTGCATGTCTTATTGTTTAACCAATTTCCTCTTCATTGATTATTGATTTATTTTAAAAACTTTTCATCTTGATCATGTATGACACTGGTAATATGACAACAGTAGGTTCATTTTAAATCCAACACTGTTAGAAACATTTTTGAACATCCAACATGCTTAATTTTCAGCATGAGGAATTCTCTTAACACATTGTTATCCATCACGAACCTTCATCTTGCAGGAACTTACAGGTTAGTTGATTCTACACCAAAGGAGACTAAGATCCTAAGTGATATGGAACAATGGTGATGGACAAGGTTGCGCAGGTCTGTTATTGACTTCACAACTTCAAGCATGAGTTTCATCTCTGTACCTGTTTTATGTAAAGAAATGACATAGTTTATATATTGGCAAAACCTTTGGGGGAGGGTCCTTATTAACTATATCTGCATAGAGATAAAAATCTGGACCTTCAGTGAAAACATCAAGTATGCCTCTGCTATCAATAAATATAAGTCAAGAATAAAAACAAGCACCTAGCCTGTACTCTGGAGATTTACCCATATAGAATCTTTATCTTTAGTCAATAATAAAACTTGGTGCCTAATTCTTTAGGTATAGCTTTATGTTCTGGTGGCTGGGCTACAGTCTTTATCACATGCTGAACTTTGTTTTCATTTAGATATCTCCTGTTTCCTAACAATGTAGGTTGTATATTAGTTAAGTGAGAGAGGAAAAGAGGAGAGGAGGGAGGGGAGACTGTGGTCAGTATGTAAAATAAATAAAACAAATGTTAGTTAAATAAAATAAAATAGTTAAGTGAAACAGAACGAGGCGACTCAAAGGCAGCAGTATTCTGGATTGAAGTTAAAGTTAAAGCAGCAGAGGGACCATGGCAAGGCGGCCTGATTCCAGCCCCGCCAGAGTCACTAATTGCACGTATATTATGTATCTCATCATCATTGTCCTGTAAAATGGGGTTTTATTGGTCAAGCAATAATACTGTGACCATGCAGGATTGCCTTTGAACTTTGAGAGCAATCACGCTGATAAGCTGGTCTCAGCTGTTGCCAGCCAGGCTTCCTAAATGCAGCATGGTTTATTGGGTGTGAGCTCACAACAGATGATCAGTCCCTCTGTCTTTCACTAGCGGTAAACATCTCATGGCAGTGAGAAGTGGCTGGACCCCCTGAGCATGAATCACAGCTCTTAGCTCTAGAGAGCTGTGTGTTTGTTCCCACTGTTTGTCTTCAGCTTTCAGCGGCATGGTGTTCCTGCAACGTTTGCTTAAGGAAAAGGTATGCACAGTTAATTTAGGACAAGGCTTTCTCTTTAACCGAAATCTGCATATAAAAGCATGTTTGCTTTCAAAGTCTTTGAAACATTAACATTTTATTCACTGCGATATACAATTCAGCAGCTTGGAATAAGCGGCTGTTTGGAGAATGTCCTTAGGAGTTTCAGGATTGGGCCATGTGCTTTGTAAACATGAAGTTCCCAAGATATGCAAGGTCATGGATTTGATCTATGACCCTGATGTCATGATAATTTTGGCAACTTTTCCATGCCCATTCCTTGGATCACTCCCTCTGCTCGTGTATAACCACTCCAGCGCTGGCTCATCAGCTGTGCACCGCCCTGCCTCTTTGCTCTGAGAGTAAACATTGCATCAAATAGAAGCAGTTTCAAACTAGCGTTCCCTTGGCCAGAGTTAAAGTAAAAGCTTTACCAATACGTAATCAAGGCAGAGGCAGCTATAGACATGCTCGAAATCCTTAAAATGTTCACTCTTATCACAGCGTCTGTATCCCTTGCTGGAGCCAAAGTCATCTTGGTTGTGTATTCTAGGAGAAAAGAGAAAGACCCAGCCCCCCCCTCCCCTGCAGACTTCGAAATGTTTGAAATAATATCTAAATCATTTTGGTTTTTCTTTCGCTTAATATTAAGTGTTTCGTTATTATCCTTACATTTCCCATTGATGTATTATTTTTTATTTAAGGACTAGAAACAGACTGAATGAATCACAATTGAGACCATTTTTCTTGATGTCCAGTTTCCTACTTGAGAATGGTGTTCTACACTAGTAAAATAATTTCTCACTCCAATTCCTTACTCAGGGTGTATAATTATGGAACCTGAAGTACCTAGGAAAGAAGATATTCTGACACAGTTTTCACTTCTACTTTCAAAATGTTTATAGAGACAATTGAAGTAAAATTGTATCCAAGGCAGTTTGTAGACAGTATTAACATGCTATGGGTTTTTTTTTTCTGATGATAATCTTGAACCCAATGTGTTTCATGTGCTAAGTAAGTGTCCTGCTCCTAAGATGCATCCTCAGCCTGTTATGAGTAATTTTAAGTGTTTGTACATCAGAGAAGTATAGGAAAACATTATTTGGGGAGAGCAAGAGGGCAGAGAACATGAGTCATCTTTTCCAATTCCAGTATGGTCATTTCTATAGTGTGTCCTGTTCCTACCTGCCTGGCCAACAACTCTGAAAAGGATACCACAGAGGAAGTGGAGACAACAGAGACACCAACCTAAAAGGGATGGGGCAGAACATCTCTGTGGTGAAGTTCAAGATCAGCAAACACAGTTTACTCAGCAGAATGACGAAGACTGACTGTAAGAGGCAGGGCTTCTAAACAGAACATCACACTCAGGTTTGATGAACAATTCCACTCAGTTGTGGATGGAGGATGAAGATACAGGGGTGTCCATCAAGAGATGAGTAATAGCTTCCCAAGGGACCATGCCCACCTATTACCATCATTATGACATTTATTGTTGAATCAAGAACTTGCAGCCATACCAATATGAAGAGTCATCAGAACCCTGACTATGAGAGAATACTTTCTTTTTTGTTTTTCTAAAGGACTTTGAAAGCAGCTTCAAGCCATATCATCAGGGTTGAGGTATTCGTTTAACTTGGCCAACCAGATTGTTTGGCTTAGGCAAATGAGTTATGAGGTTTCCCCCACACCAAAAACCTGGGGTTGGATGATGGCCCTTATTCTGGGCTGAGGCTCTAATGATCAGGACTTTATTACACACACACACATACACACACACACACACACACACACACCCCTACTCAGTCAGTCTATATAATGTTACTTACATGTGTGTTTTGAAGATTGCCGATTTGGTATTGGATAACCAATGGATGTCATCTTCCCTGGGGAAGACTATATATCCCCTGTTCTCAGAATTTCTTGGTTGCCTGTAGTTCTCTGTGTGAGGCTAAGTGGTTTTCTTTTTTAAAGATATGGTCGTGGGGGACTGGTCCCATGAGGGGCAGTGGTCTTCAGAGGAACAGCCATCCCACAAGGGGCAGCCATGGGCCACCCAAGGACTCAAAAGGGGAGAAGGGGGGCAGAAGAGAGGCAGAAAGAAAGAGGGAGGGGGAGAAAGAAGAGATGAGAGGGAGAGAGACAATAGTTACCTTTTCAGAAGAGGAAGAGGGACAGGGAGAGAGAGCTCAGACTGGAGGAGGCAGGAGATCTGTTTGCCTCAGCAGAAGGGGGAGTTGGGAGTGGGCAGCTTGTCTCTTAAAAGGAATCTACAATTGGCGAACCTAAAGAAGCTAAGTAAGAAGGTGAACACAAGGAAAAACATATCGTTATCCTCTTGGATAAGGGAAGTAGACAAAATTGCCGGGGAGAAAAGTGGGATCTTGGGGGTGGGGTGGGAAGGGGGTAAGGGGAGATGAGGAGAGAAAAGGTAGAAGGGAAGGAGGGGGGACTTGGGGAAATAGGAGGATCGGGATAAAGGAAGGTTGAATAGGGGAGCACGGAACCACAATTCTTAGTTAAGGGACCCACTTTAGGGTGGGCAGGAGAATTGACCCTAGAGGGGCTCCCAGGTGCCCAAGCTGAGGTCCCCAGTTAGTTCCTTGGGCAGCTGAGGATAGGGAACCTGAAATGACCCCATCCTAGCGCAATACTGACGAATATCTTGCATATCATCTTAGAACTTTCATCTGGTGATGGATGGAGATAGAGACAGAGACCGAGACCCACACTGGAGCACTGGACTGAGCTCCCAAGGTCCCAATGAGGAGCAGAAGGAGGGAGAACATGAGCAAAGAAGTCGGGACCGCGAGGGGTGCACCCACCCACTGAGACAGTGGAGCTGATCTACTGGGAGCTCACCAAGGCCAGCTGGACTATTACCAAAAAAAGCATGGGATAAAATTGAACTCTCTGATCATGACGAACAATGAGGGCTGATGAGATGCCAAGGACAATGGCACGCAGTTTTGATCCTACGCAATCTGCTGGCTTGGTGGGAGCCTAGCCAGTTTGGATGTTCACCTTCCTAGATATGGACGGAGGGGGGAGGACCTAGGACTTACCACAGGGCAGGGAACCCTGACTACTCTTTGGACTGGAGAGGGAGGGGGAGAGGAGTGGGGAGAAGGGGAGAGGGGTGGGAGGAGGGGGAGAAGAGTGGGAGGAGGGGGAGGGAAAGGGGAGGCTGGGAGGAGGTGGAAATTTGTTTTTTTTTCCTTTATTCTTTTATCAATAAAAAAATAATCAAAAAAAAAAAAAAAAAAGGACAGGGTACTCAGGTGACAGACCAGGCCAACAGATCATCTCTTTCTTATAAAAAAAGGTGGGAAGTTAGGCATAAAAGGTTAAAGGAATTGGAACAGTGGAGTCTCAAGACAGCTTCCTGCTTAATTGTGGGTGTCGTGTTGTGTTTGGGGGAGCTGAGAAAGCTGGGTGCTGGTCACATCCTGGGGTAACTGGTCACTTTATTTCTGTCCAGGGTTTGTGGTATGGAACTGTCCGGTATCTTGGACCCGGAAAGTGTTGGCAGAACAGAGGACAAAGTTAAGTTTAGGAAGAAAAATATTTAGGACCAGGGAATTGAGAGGGGTGTATCTGACATGTTTAAGGTGGATTCTTCAAATTGGTTCCCTGGAACTCATAAGAATTTTTTGAGTTTGTGAAAACTTGAGTTTTAAACAGCAGCATATTTATACCAGAATGACTGTGACAGATATTTTTTGCATTATGAAAAATATCTTTAAGATTTTGAAAGGCAGCGTGAGAAAGAATTTTGATAACCTGTATTTGTCCTCACACCTTTATAACTTGCAGGCATACATATTAATAACTTTTATTTGTAGTTTACAGAAATTTGTTTGGTAAGGCTGTCCTTTTAAACTGGCAAAAACCTCTCATCTGTCAAACTGCATCAGAGATCTTTGAGAAGGATAAAAATTTAGTGATTTAAAAACAACAGAGGACTTACTTGGTTATCTACTTAGAGCCTCTCCTCAGGGTCCTCCATTGTCACTGACGGTCATATTTGCCTTTTACTGTTTAGCACAGGGCTTTAAAAGATCCTGTGGGTTAGAAATCCGTAGGAAGACAAGCCTACCTTGACCTGAACAGTTAGACTTTCGATTCCAGTGATTCTGTCCATGTCTGGAGATCTTCAGTTCAGATGAAAGGCAGTTTTTCCCCAGTGGTCAGCACTTGTTAGTTGATGAAGCAAATTGCAGATGGATGTTGTTCTGTGCCCACCTGTCTTATGTCTTCTTTGGGGGGAAATAGAGTGTTGGTAGGAGACAACCTCTCTCTGTTATGAAAAGTCTTGTAATAATTAAACATTTAAATGCTATATTCTCCAGATCTCTGAGCAGCTGAAGGTTACATTAGGCAAAGATAAGTTATAACTATAGTATAGGATCTGACTGGAGGGCTGGGTTCACGCTTGACTGTACTGGCTCTCAACTTAACAGGTAAGATTTATACTTATAAAAGATAAAGAAGAAAAACCTTCTTGCAATAGAAGCTTAATGGTACAACTGACAATAGTAGAGAACAGCTTAATATATTTTAAAGGTTGAATTACATATACAGTATTTTATAAGAGACTTAAAAGTACATACCAATTTAAAACATGAGACTTATTGTTTTTGTAGGAATGTGATATAATGAATAGACATTTTTTTTAACATTTAACGGTGAATATACATACATTTACACCCAGTTGAATTTAAGTTTTATGCATATATACACACAGAGTTAAAGCTAACTTTTGTTTATACGTAGTTAACTCAAGTAATATTCATGCATACACACATACACATTAAACAGGAGTTAGGCAAAGTTGATGCTCTTGGTGGGTCCTACCAAAAGCATGCCACTGTGCAAAATATACATGTAACAGAATCATTAAGAGAAATTTAGAGACAAAGTCATAAGTAAGCCATGGGACTAGGCAGGGAATACCTCAGAAAAGATGGTGGGACTTGGTTACCTCACTTGCCCTTAGTCACCTTCCCTTAGTCAAGATGGTGATGAGGTCACCTGACCTTAGTCAAAATGGTGGCAGTTACAGGTTGTATGAAGAAACAATGTTTTTAGAGCTGTGGGAGTTTTAAACAGATATAAATAACAAGAAAGACATAGAAGCCATGAATAATATACATTTAAAACAGAATTTCATCTGTGTGGGCACACCATTTACACATTCTTTCATTCATAAAGTAGAGAGGATTCTAACTTCATTGATGGGTCAACCTCTTGGTAGATTATCACTGAGTGCATTGTGAGAGGTGACAGAAATTTTAGAGGAGCTTGGTTAGAGTCAATGGAGGTTTTCCCAGGAGTATACTTGGTTAAATTCTGCTTCCATATTTTACTCCCTATTCACTATGATGTGACAATCTTTGCTCTACTGCGGACACCCTACCATGCTATTAGTTTACCCTCTGCACATACCTAGAAACAGTCAGGTGACCATGGGTTAAAACTTTTTATATAAGTCAAAATTACTGACATTGATTTTTTCTGGTATTTAGTATAGACCCCCAAATGATTATCATATATGAAATGCAAAGAAAAAATTACCTGGTCCTACATCACCTATATGTCACTTTCCTAGAAGAGTAACTTTGACTGCAGTGATCAGACCTCTGAAGTGACACAGTCTTCCTTATCCCTCCTGGCAAACTCCAAGATTATACAATTTATTATTTCAATTTCTCGTCTTCTGAAAATGACAGAAAAACAGTTCAAGAACCAGGAAAAAATAGTTCAAGGATGGCTGTGCTAATATTTAGACAGAAAAACAGCAGCTTTCAGAGCAATGGTCTGTGCTTTGCTAAGAGATGAGAAACAGGAATACAGTTCCGCATGTTCTGTTTTACATGTATGTTGTAAAATTGTGAGGGCATAGAGAAGAATTCATGGCAATGCTAACTTTCATGGGCAGTGATGTGGAAGCAGAAGAAAGGTGCTTCCCTGGAGATGAGTCCTTCCATGGATGATATAGATAAAGACACAGAGAAAGTCTCCGAAGGACCCAGGAAGTCAAGAGTGCCTTTGGCTTCCCATAAGCACTGGGCTGCTCTCATGTGCTAATCCTGTAATGGGTTCTGTTTCACCCACAGCTTTGGCCCTGACCTTTGGCTTGGATCTTAGGTGTTGGCTTGGTTAATTTCTGGAGTTCCGGTTCTGAACACTGACTATGACCACAGAGTAAATGCAATAGTCTCATTAGAACTACTGGTCTGTGGTTATAGCCTGCTTTTCTGGCTTCTGACGGCTTCTCTAATAGCAGCTTATGGTTTTGAAACTGTTCGGAGAAGTACGGGAAAGAATTTTAGCATATCGTGAAAAAAATACTCAAATGTGAGACATTTATAATACTTTGGTTTAACTTTTGGAAAACAGTAAAAAGGAATGTGAGTTTGTAATAATTAGGGGAAAAGATAGCCTAGGCCTTGCACTCCTGGACCCATATTAAAAAATATGGCTTTATACAGTGTATTCATTTAACTGAGCAAAATATATAATTTTGGATATATATGAAATGATGGCTTCTATCTTATGATTTAGAGCCTATCCAAGGTCTCTTCATACAGACATTTTATTTGCAAGGGGATGCCTTAGAAATGTAATAACACATATCAAAACTGAAGCCATGTAATTTTTTTACCCCCACTTGAACTACCTTGCTATGTCCTCTAATTCAAGGTATGACACTGTCATGCATAATTGCCCAGGTCAGAAAGTTCAACACAAGCTGGTCTTTTCCTGTTCCCCTCAACTGAACACTGTACTGGCCATCTCTGCTCTCGCCTTCTACAGTTCAACGTCACTTCTTGAAATACAACTGCCAGTGACTTCTGGCTGACGTCCTTGCTTCAACACCTGGCCAATTGTAGTACATTTTGGGGAAGTGGTAGTTTGAAAACACATACCCAATCGTGTTACCGTTAGATGATATTTACATCACTTAAAATAATTCTTTCATTGCCTTGTAGGGCACTACCTCCTAATTGCTCATATTCAATTCTGATTGGAAAAAACTAGTATTTTTGCTTCAAGTCTCAACTTTGATATCTCTTCTTCAGTTATTATCAAAAGAGTTCCTACATGGTACTACATTGCCAGGCCATTTGGTTACCTTCTCCAACGACTTGCCAGGCAAGTAAAGGAAAGAAAGGATGGCATATATTTTTGTTAACTTTCATTTTCTAGTCTTATATGTCATGAGGCAGTTCTCAAAAGTGCTTTTGAAGTAAATGAACAGTATTCCTATGTTCTTTTCTTAATTTAAATATGTATCAATAAAGAGAAAGTGTCAGGAGACCTCCATGTATGCAGCTGTGTATCTCCTGCAGCAGCTCTAACAAAAGTGAGCAGTTTGGTTTCTGCACTAAATAACTTCTAAATCAAGTTTGAGAGAAGAGATGGATACTCAAAGAGCACATGCGACTAATCGAAGACAGAATGTATTGGCAACAGTCGGAGTTGCAGACTGGACATATCCACACTTGTGTGGCATCAGCTACGGTGATGTTATCGATCTTCTAAAGACCCCATTAAGGTTCCATGACCTATTTTGACATGTAGGCCATGGCAAAATGCTGTTTATTAACTCAAAGCTCTCTGCTGTGATATAAAATAACAGAGACCAGTAAGAAAATATTCTGTTTAAACAAGCCAGATCACTTTTTCACGTGACAGCCAAACCATGCTGGGGAGAAGGCGCTGGCCTTGGTCATGTTAGTAACCGAGTGGTAACTGAAGAAGACACATCTAACCAAGCATGGCAAGCCCACGGCTGACACGTGAGCTGGTACATTCAGAATGTGGGCACAGGAACGGAGATCAAATCATATTTTTTTCCGCTAACATCAGGCCTTAGCTATTTAATGATTATAAAACTTTCCTAGCATTTATAAGTTTCTAAACATATCTACTTTTTTTTTTTAATTCTACACAGTTCCCGCTACTAATGAAATGATTTAGGTCACATGTTTTTGTGTTATCTAATAACGTTTAAAGAAAAATAATCTCTTTCTCACCTTTAACCCCTAAAATGCTGGTTTGATGTCTATGTAAAATTGTAATCTGAAAATTTTGCTTTGTTTAATAATGGAAATTCGAACGGTCAAATTATAAGATTTTTTATAATGCTCTTTTTTATATCAACAGTTTTTTAAGGCAGGCAATCTGGCAAAGGAACTGAAATGGTTTCACATGTTCGATTGCTTTGTATTCTTTTCTTAAAGTCTGTATTAAGGATCTGATAACAATTTTCATGAAGTTTAACAAGTGAAAGAAATCACTGTCAATTACCAAACTACTCACAAAAATATTTCTTCACCACCCTGAAATTAAGCATGATCACGTGACCTAATTTAACCAATGAAGTATAGACTTTGAGAAGCAGTCAGTAGCTTTCCTTTGTAATTGTGACAGTCAAATTCCATGCATTTATAGCTCTACTGCCTGCCATAGGTTTTGGAGTGAAGATTATGACAAAGCAGGAAACTGACTCCATCTGGCCTACACAAAACACCCGGTAAAGGAAAACTTAGTTTGTTTAAATAACAACTATAGATGTTGCTGGTAGAAATACTCAAAGCTATTGAGATTTAGTGGTTGCTCCTCATGATGGTATAACCTAGACCTTGTCATAGAATCACCTAGACTCCATCAGAGCATCACCTAGACCTCAACCCAGCATCACCTAGACCTCATCCCAGCATCACTAGACCGCATCAGAGCATCAACTAGACCTTATCATAGCATCACCTAGACTCCATCAGAGCATCACTTAGACTTCATCACAGCATCACCTAGACCTCATCCCAGCATCACTAGCCCACATCAGAGCATCAACTAGACCTTATCATAGCATCACCTAGACTTCATCACAGCATCACCTAGACTTCATCACAGCATCATTTAGACTTCATCGCAGCATCACCTAGACTTCATCACAGCATCACCTAGACTTCATCACAGCATCACCTAGACCTCATCACAGCATCACCTAGACCTCATCATAACATCACTTAGACTTCATCACAACATCATTTAGACTTCATTGCAGCATCACTTAGACTTCATCACAGCATCACCTAGACCTCATCCCAGCATCACTAGCCCACATCAGAGCATCAACTAGACCTTATCATAGCATCACTTAGACTTCATCACAGCATCACCTAGACCTCATCCCAGCATCACTAGCCCACATCAGAGCATCAACTAGACCTTATCATAGCATCACTTAGACTTCATCACAGCATCACCTAGACCTCATCACAGCAACACCTAGACCTCATCATAACATCACTTAGACTTCATCACAGCATCACCTAGACTTCATCACAGCATCACCTAGACCTCATCACAGCATCACCTAGACATCATCATAGCATCACTTAGACTTCATCACAGCATCACCTAGACCTCATCACAGCATCACCTAGACCTCATCACAGCATCACCTAGACCTCATCATAACATCACTTAGACTACTCTCAGGCAAAACTCAAGCTCCTCAGTTTACCACTCAATTACTTCAAGCCATGGAAAATCAGAATACTTGCTGGTTATCCAGGAGACAGAATCCATTTCAAAATGAGCATCTGTTTCTTAGAATAGTGTATGGTTGTTTTTATTATGTGATTATTTCAACATCAGCATTTGTAACAACAATAAGCATGAGGTGACTTAACAGGTAACATTCTTGTTTTTGAATAACTATGATGAAGAAAATATCTCTCCCCTCCTAATAATATTCTAGTTAGTGGGAGTGGTGGTAGGGAGACTTCTGTTTGGTATTACTATGCTTTTTAACTATTTTTTTTATTTTCTTGCTACAATTACTAATAATCCTTCTGTAAAAGATACTGTAACATCAGGATGAAGGCTTTGAACCTCTTTTGGACACAAAATCAAATTAATGAGATTGTTAGTATTAATAGTTATTAGTAGCAAGGCGAACATCCAAACAGCCTAGGCTCCCACAAAGCCAGTACGTACAGTAGGATCAAAACCCAGTGCCATTGTTCTTGACTTCTCAGTAGTCCTCATTGCCCGCTATGTTCAGTGAGTCTGGTTTTATCCCATGCTTTTTCAGACCCAGTCCAGCTGGCCTTGGTGAGTTCCCGAAAGAACATCCCCAAGGAGGTGGGAGGTCCTTGGACTCCCCACAGGGCAGGGAACCCGGTCTGCTCTTAGGGCTGATGAGAGAGGGGGAGTTGATTGGGGGAGGGGGAGGGATATGGGAGGCAGTGGCGGGGAAGAGACAGAAATCTTTAATAAATAAATAAATAGTTATTAGTAGCAATTAATAAAAAGGGTTTTGTGTACATAAGGGAGGCATTGGAAAACTAGTATACAATGGTCTTAGAAATGGATGTAAACATGACAAAGGTTAAAAAGAATTGAATTATTGACTTTTTTCTTTTCATATACAACATAATAAGTGTGCTATATACATACCCACTTACTGATGTGGGATTCCCCTCTATATGTTATGTATATCATTGGTTAATAAAGAAGCTCCTTTGGCCTATGGCAGCTCATATAAGTCAAAGCAGGAAATCTAAGCAGCAATAGAGGGGGAAAGAAGGCAGAGTCAGGGAGAGGCCACATAGCTGCTGCAGGAGACAGATGCCAGACACTGGATGGAACCTTTCCAGTAGGCCATAACCATGTGGTGATACAGATGAATAGAAATGGGTTAATTTAAGATATATGAGCTTGCCAATAAGAAGTGTGAGCTAATAGGCCAAGCAGTGTTATAATAATGCAGTGTTATAATAATGTGATTATTTTGGGTCTAGGATGCCAGAAAATGAACGAGCCACCTCTGACTACAACTTACTTTATTAGTTTCAATTTAATTATACTTACAAAGTACAGTCACTGAAGAGAATTTGCAAAACTCAAGGTTGCAATGTACAGCCTTTCCTCTAGCCCTCAAGGACACACTTAGTTTGCAGACTTGGAATGATCTCATTAGACCCCTGCTTCCATTTCCAGATTAGTCATCTACTGGTGAATGCTTGTATACATTGGTTTCTTTAGTACTTCCTGTCCTTCTTGCTCTCTCTTTAGTTTTCAGTATCTGAATATTATCCTCCCTGGCAGCTCTTCCATATTGTGTCTGAGATAATCTTGCTGGCTGGGCTTGGAGAAGACTAGGAACCCTTTTAGTATTGCCATGACTATGTGGAATTTTATAGGAAGTAGAAAAATATATTGTTAAAGGAAGAAGGAAATGTTATCTTTTCATCTTTTAGCCTTGGATAATGATAATTAAGAAAAATAGGGAGAATAGAAGGAAGGACTAATGTTTCAAAAAGGTATGAAGGACTCTAAGTTGTAGTGGACAGAGAAGTAGCAATGTTATATTACCTCCACCTACTTTTCAGAGGGCTTCAAAGTCAAGACTATGGAAAATTGTAAGAACCTAAGATCCATTTTTAATGGTTTCATATGTACATGGCTGGAGTATAATCTGTTAGAGACGTGTATGTGTGTGGAGAAGTTTAGGGTCTCAAGGGCAAAACTCAATTTAAAATCACAGTGACCTTATAAAACTGTGATAAGCCACTTTACATTTTATTGTTGTTCCATCGCGTTTAATGACTTCATAATCAGTCGTATCATGATGATGCTCAACTTACTAGACCTGGATGGAGGTGGGAGTTCCTTGGACTTCCCACAGGCCAGGGAACCCTGATTGCTTTTCGGGCTGGGGGGAGACTTAATTGGGGGAGGGGGAGGGAAATGGGAGGCGGTGGCGGGGAAGAGACAGAAATCTTTAATAAATAAATAAATAAATAAAACAGCAAAAAAAAAAAAGGTACCAAGCCATGTGGCTAACATAGAGAAAATAATTAGTTAATATAAGCTGCAAGAGTTAATAAAAAGCCTGAGTTAATGGGCCAATCAGTTTATGATTAAAAAAAAAAAAAAAGAAAATACATGAAATACATGAAGATTATTCCGATTATAGTTTCTCATCCCTAACTCCTTTCTGACCCTCCCACTTCTCCACCCACCCAAATCCACATGCATCCTTTCTCTCTCTCATTAGAAAACAGTCATCTAAAATATTACCATGTAGAAAATAAGATAAAATAAAAATAAATTAATCAGAATAAGACAACACATACAAATTAACAGAAAAAGCAGAGCCAAAAGAAAAAACACAAGAAATACATATAGTTGCTAGACATACAGTTTCACACATAGAAAACCCATAAAAAATAAATTGAAACCCATAATATATAAGAAAAATCTCTGTAAGGAAAAAACATCCAGACAATGTACTGTGAGACCAAAACCACCAAGAATATCATTGAGTTTGTTTTGCATTGCTATCTATTGCTGGGCTGGCACCCACCCTGAAATTTGCCTTGTATAGCCAGCAAGACTTTATTGAAGAAATCTAATTTTTTCTCTGTGAGAATTATTAAGTGGAGACAGCATCTAGATTAGGGGTGGGGGAACTGGAACCCCATCTGGCTTAGACCTGTGCAAGACATGCTGTCACAGTCTCTCTGGGTTCATATGAGCATATATGGGTTTTAGAAGGCCTTGCTTCCTTGGTGTTCTCTACCCCACTGGTTCTCACCTTCTGCATCCTCTTCCTCAGTGTTCCCTGAGCTCTGAGGTGAGAGAATTGATGGAGATATCCCATTTAGGGTTGTGTTCCAAGAACTCTCACTTTCTGATTCTGAACACTACCCAGTTATGGGTCTCTGTGTTTGTTCCCATCTAATGCAGGAGGAACTGTCTCTTAGGATGGATGAGTCAGACACTCATCTATGGATATAGCAGAATGTCTTTAGGAATTGTTTAATTGCTACAGTTCTTTAGAAAAACAGTAGTATTTGGTCTTACCCTAGGTCTGTGGCCTATCTAGTCTTAGACCCTTAGCTACTTATGTAGTGTTGGGCATGGGTTCCTTTTCTCAGAATGGGCCATAATTTAAATCAATAGGTGGTTTGTTACACCCACAACTTGGTACTTTTAAGAAGTCCAAAAATCTAGCAAATAGATTTCAGCTATGGTTAGCAGGGAAGAATACTGTATGAGACTGTTAGAGGGTAATACAAATTTATGTGTTAGCGTCTTTCATTCTGTTAAGGAATGTTTAGGATGATCTGCTCTAGAACTCATTCTGAAAGCATGAGTTGTTTCAGTGTGAATGATATACTAGGGAACAATTTGCCTATTATAAATTTCACATAATTTTATTTATAGGATTTGTAAGGTGAATACTGAAAACTGTAAACAACAAAGCCATGCTACATAGGAACACACAGAACACACAAAACACACCTGCATCTATTTCTAACATCTAGCACTACCTCATTTGCCACATGTGTTCCTAGTTGCACGCACCCACATCTGTTATTGCAGAATCCCCTTTCATTTCATGGAGTCCCTCATCTACCCTTACACAGGAAGTCACAGGCTCTTACCCCTCTGGGACTCACTTTCACGTCAAGTCTTTTTAAGGTAAAATAATATCACTCTACTCTATGCATTTCTTAAGCATTTATTATGTACAAATCTGAGTTATTATTTTTCTTGGATATTTTTAATGAATCAAAATTTGGAGTGTTGCTTGTACTTGCTATACATTTCTATGATACTTATGTCATGTATAAAAGTATTTCGAACCAATCAGACAAAATGAAAACTAATTTCTAATTTCATCCTTTTGAACACATTGTGTCTTTTTCTTTTTCCCCTTTTTTATTGATATTTATTGAACTGTACATTTTTCTCTGCTCCTCTCCCTGCCTCTCCCCTTCTCCCTTCAATCCTCCCCCAAGGTCCCTATGCTCTCCATTTACTCAGGAGATCTTGTCTTTTTCTACTTCCCATGTAGATTAGATTTATGTAAGTCTCTCTTCACGTCCTCATTGTTGTCTAAATTCTCTGGGATTGTGGTTTTTGTAGGCTGGTTTTCTTTGCTTTATGTTTAAAAACTACCTATGAGTGAGTACATGTGATAATTGTATTTCTGTGTCTGGGTTACTTCACTCAAAATAATGTTTTCTAGCAGCCATGAAATGTAATGCATTTGGTTTGAGTGTTGTATTCCAGCATCATCTCTCACATAATCTCTACTATTTCATTGCACTACTTTACCTACATGGCATCACAGCAGAAGCAAACACAGGTCGTTATAGCTTAGTTTAGTAACGTTCGTAACAGTGCTGATGGGGTCAGAGCTAGGAGAATATGGGACCTGTGTGCTAGCTCAAGATTGAAGTGCTAGTTTGTCTTTCAATCTGTAACAGAAGCATTTAGATTTTCTTTTTTGAACACCATGTTATGTCTCGTAAAAAAACATCTGGGCACTCTGTAGTTACTTACCCTAAGGAACAACTACTTCTCAAGCATGCAAGTAACATCTCTTGGGCAAAGAGTCAGATTTCCTTGGCTAACACATCAGGCTTTCAGTTTGGAAGGGCAGACTCTACATACTTCGTTTATTTTGTTTTTATTACGTCTAAATTATTTGTTTGTTTATTGTGTGTGTGTGCGCACACGCGCGCACACACCACAGCACACATACGGAAATCAGAGTCAACTTTCAGGAATGGGTCCTTCCTCCACCTACTGAGCCATCTCACCGGTTCCATTTCATATATTTCTTGCTCACTGAAGGGAAGCAGGAAGAGGACCATCTGCCTAGTTCACTCCTTTCTTCCTCGTTTATGTAAATATACACTCAGTATTGTGTTCTTGCCATGGTGGATAGCACACTGAACAAGACAGACCAAATCCTTTGCATCACAGGGCAGATATTTGCCATTAAAATTTGGCAAGTGTGCAACCATTTAGCAGCAGATATTTCAATTTAAATTAGACAGATTAAATTAGATTTAAACTTAAATCTACTGTTTAGCTGGAGATTTCTCCTATGCCTTTTTTTTTATTTGCAGATTATGAGGGACAATCCTTTGGGATAAAATTTCTGCTTTATTTTGAACTTGACAAGTAAGATTTAGATATGCTTTTATCCCCCCCCCGCCCGTTTTCTTTTTTCATAGACATGTGTTCTCAAAGAGGACTACAACCCACTGTAGCAACTGCCAATCAGGGATGCTGGGCGGCCTGAGACCTGGTGCTGTCTTCTGGGGGTGTGCGGGAGAAAACTGTGGAAGAGCATGTTTGGCTCCAAGTGTTTTTAAAATTGAATTAACAAAGCAAACATCCCAACTATTTGCCACTACTTGGAAACATTAACCACTCACATTAAACTATTAAAATATCTGACCATCTTTAGTTACCAAAATAAATTTAGTAGAGCTCATTTTGTCTGAGAGGAAGAGGGGTAATTCTTTTCATTTATTCTAACTATAAATGGGCTTTTCTAGCTCCAGGACCCAGAAACTTTCCCAGTCTTCCTGGCCTTTACATAAAGAAAGGCCTGATCTCCTTTTGTTCTGCAGAGGCCTCTGTGCCTTGGAAGAGGTTCAGAAGCACAATGGAAGGGGAGGGTCTTTGTGGTCTCTCCTGAGCCCCACCAAAATGGACCCGACACGTTCTACTTTCTTAGAGTGCTACATAGTGATTTTTTTTATGTGTCTAAGAAATGGAAACATTTTGTCTCATATAAAAAAAAAGAAATATTTTTATACTGTGCTCCACTCACAGACCACATCAGAGGTATTCTAAGAATAGAATAGATCAAATATATTTTATGGAAATATAATGAGAAAAGGATGTGTTCCCAAAACTCACTCTGAACAAAGGAATGCAGCGTCGTCAGGAATACTTTAATGCGCCTAACAATTTTCTCATGTGAAAGACTTAGGAGCAGCTCTGGCTTGGGGAAATCGCCCACTTCTCCCCAGGCTCCCCTGAACTTGAAATCAGAACTAGGAAATCCATACATTGTGCATAAGAAAATGTATGGAGAAACTGACTGGGCGCATTAAGCAAAAAGGCATTTTTGAAAGAAGAACACATCAATATGAGACATTTTGTCATATTCCATTTCATTGATCATGCATTTATTTTATGTATTCCAGAGTCCTGACGCTTACAAGTAACTGAATTTCTGGGGATTCATATTAGATTTGTCAATCTCCCTTTCAGGGAACTTGCTGGAAACAAAACGTCTTACAGTCATCTGCTTTCATCATACTGTTTTATCATGCATACAAAGGGCAGCAAAAGCCAGGAACGCCAAACACGGATCTTTTCGGAAAAACAAACTGTGTTAAGGATTTAACTGACAATTGGCAACAGCACCCTTTCCCAGGAACAGCCCGCAGGAGTTCAGGATGCCAAGTGATTTGTTTTATGTGTCACCTGGCCAGAAGTACTTTCCTAATGCTATTATTTGTCCGAGTAGTATGTTACTTTGCTTTGCTCGATTTCCAGGCTGTAGTACTGATGGGAAAGTGTGGTTGTCTTTTCTAGGATTCTGCATCTCATTCATATATTCACAGTGATTTTTCTTTTGGACTCAGTGTTGTCTCTAAATGCCTTTGTTGCCTTGTTGAATTTATTTGGTTTAATAATTTTCCACTGCGGAGATAGTCTAAATTTGCCAATGATATCCGCCCGCTTGCACCCTTACTTTTTGTGCTTTCTCAAAAAAAAAAAAATCCTCTCACTCTCAAATATTGCTGTTTATTTAATGTATATGCCACCGTAAAGTCTGAAGGGACTACGGAATCCCACAAAAGGAAAGTCATCATAATATTTATGCATTAAACACACATACTCGTGTACATATATCTATTTTTTGAAAAACCCAAAATGCATATGCTATCATGGCCCCCAAGGTAGCAATAACATATGCAGAGAAAATTTATGCAGTTCCAGGCTGTGAACAAGATTTCTCAGAGCTACTTCCAGAAAACATTACCCCCCTCCTCGTTCTTCAATCTGTCCACTTGCTTCACTCTGAAGACTGCCTTCTCCTTCTAAATTGACTGGTGAGGGGGTAAGGAGGTGGTCTGATCATTTAGACTTGCTTTTGGTTGACTTTTGTGGGGTAGTGGAAACAATTTCGTGTGTGTGTGTGTGTGTGTGTGTGTGTGTGTTGTGTGTCTGTATACATGACTGTTTATAAATGTCATGTTCTTCTCTTTGAGTATTCTCTCACTTGAAAAAGAGTTTAGAGTAAATACGCTTTTTTAAATATGAGGTAACCTCATTTTATAAAAATCAAGGTAGTGTATGTATTAAGGTTATATTGCTTAAGATAAATTTCTCGCACTTATTTTTAAGTTGGGATATTAATAAAAATATAATACTTTAAAATAATATTTAAGTTTTTTAAAAATTAATTTTAAAAACTTAATTAAAGAATTCTCCAATGAGAAATGAATACAGACCCTGAACCTCTTACTGCTTTCATTACTTAACAAGGAATGTTGCTGATGGATTAAAAATGGCAAAACAAATCATGCTCAATTTTGAATGGCATGCATTCATAACACTTGGGATATAATGTTACAATATTATGATATTTATTAATATTACTGTGATGAATATTCATAAAACCTATACTTAATGTTATGCTTATAATATATGCAAATATAACATAATTATCTTTTAAACACAATATTTAAACACAGCACACTTTATCTGATGTGTTTTCATATGTAATTTAGAACATACTGACTGCACTCCAATTCTGCTTTTTGGAGTATCTTTTTATCAAAATTTTGATGGCCCTGTCAGATACATCTTCGTAAATTAGAATTGGAATATGTCAAAATGGAGATAAAATGAATTTGTTCAGTCTTGACATTTTATGTCAGTCATTTGTTTTTGTCTTTATTTTTTTCTGTAAACAAAATTTACACAAATTTGAAAGCCGTGTGTTTAATGGCCTTTTCCTGAAGTGATAATACATAATTTATCCATGATGCAAAAGTCCATCTTATTTTCTTTTTTAATTAAAATATAATTATATTATGTCCTCTCTTCCCTTTCCTCTCTTCAACATTTTCTTTGTTTAATCTCCTTGTGCCCTTTTGAATTAATGGCTTCTTTTTCTTTATTCTTACTACGTATGTATAAAAATGCATAAATATATAACTACAACCTGTCCATTTAGTGTTGCTTGTCTGTATACCGTTTCTTGGGCTGTTCACTTGATATTGGATAACCAATTAGGGTATTCATCTCTGGGGAAGACCATTTCTCCTGATCTAATCATGTTTTAGTTGCGTGTCATTCTTTGTTTTAGCGGTGGGGCACCATGTAACTTCCCTTTTTCATGTTAGCATGTAATGGTGTTGACATTGTTCAGGTTCATTGTATAGGTACCTATACAGTGGTGAGGTATAATGGATGAAGTTTCTCTGTCATTTCTTGGAGACATCAGAACAGATATCCTGGAGCCCTGACTCTCCAACATTTCTGCTTCCCTTTTTTCAGTGTTCTGAGTCTTAGTTGCAGGAGTTGTTCTGTAGCTGTATCAACTAGGGCCGAGACACCAATTCTTAGTAATATTGTTAAAACAGAAACATAGCATCTACTCACTGGAGCATTGTAACACAGCAGATTTTTTTCCCATCTGGTCTCATTGTACACTCACCTGTTTAAACACTGTCTCTGGTGAAGTGCTGCTCCTGGCCACATGATCTGGATTCCTGTTACTTGGACAGACTTTCCTGCATCCTGTCCTTGACTCTTCATCACCCACTCTGGTCTCTCATTTGTCTCTTCAGTACACTAGGTTATCCCCATCCTAGAACACTGCTTTTGTGCCAGTATTTTCCTCTCAACCCACGTCCCTAGATATTCATCGTTTTCCTTAAATATTTCTTGTGATGGTACATCTGGATTGGTCATAGGATTTGTTGGTAAGATTAGTAGTGAAGCTCTTTCTGGGGTGTTCCGATGAAGACGTTTTCAGATGTAGTTGGTATGTAGGACCACAGCCTAGGGGAGAAGACCCATTTTGAATGTGGGGAGAACTGTTTAGTTGCCGTGTGTCTGAGATGGAACAAAAGCAGCAGCAGAAGGCAGCAAGAAGTTCTGTTGGGTTTGTTTCCCCACTCAATGAGGTAAGTGTCTCTGTCTTCCATATGCTGGCCACCATGATGTTTGTGGTCTTTAACAATCGATTCAGCAGTCCATGGACTGAAACCTCTGAACCTGTGAAACAAAATAAATCTTTCTTCCCTTAAGGTTATTTACTCAGCTGTTTTGTCATAAAAAGAAAGTTAATACACTTTTATCTTTTTTATTTTATTTATTTATTTATTTTTATTTTCGAGACAGGGTTTCTCCTTAGCTTTTTTGGTTCCTGTCCTGGAACTAGCTCTTGTAGACCAGGCTGGCCTCGAACTCACAGAGATCTGCCTGCCTCTGCCTCCTGAGTGCTGGGATTAAAGGCGTGCGCCACCACTGCCCGGCTACACTTTTATCTTTGATTGACTAAAACATTTCACAAGTTTTATCCTTATATTGGTATTATTATTATTACTGGAGATTATCACTTTATCTCTTCATATTCTAGTACCTTAGATTTCTTTCAGTGCTTAATTTGCCTCCTTCATACTTCCAACCTTACAACATTCTACCCGATTTGTTTATTATTATATGCCTTGCCAGGAGATGATTTGATCTGTCTTTGGGAAGGGCGTGTGAATTGATGAAAGATAATTCAAATCATAAAAGGATAGAGGAAGATTTTTGTTGCATAAATATGATCAAGTAGACATAGTCCTTTTGACAAAGTAGCATGATTTGATGATGAGCCCAGAGCACGATCAAGATGTTTATTAAAGTTTCGTATGAACATGGAAATGAATGAGATGGAGTAAAAGTGGGTAGGACATAAAGCCTAGGTTAATGAGTCTACTATTTTAGACTCTCTCAGCTCCCCAGCCTTTAGAGATCCTTAAAGGCAAAGTGCCTTTGTGTACTCCATCCAAAGACTGCAGTCCTGTGACAGGCTGCGACTGTGCTTCCTTGTAGAACATAGGCATTCCGTAGGAGATTTATTTCAGCTTAGATGCAATCCTAGTCTTGAAGTATGAGGACCCACGGGAACAAGAATATGGAGGTTGGGGAGAGGCTGGTAATAAACACCTCTTCTTTATCGCCTCTGAGGATAGCACAGTGGGGAGCAGTTTTAAAATGCGGCAGTTGAGTAGGGCCTGTAAGCAGCGCATGGTTTCTTTTGCTGTCTTGTATTATATTTATAGAGTCAGGAGGAAGCATTGCTACACTGCTAAAAATTCTGTTTAAAATAGGTTGTGTTCATCAGATGAATGAGATGAATTTTTACAAGTTCAAAACTTGGTCTTCAAAAATATTTTGCATCATGCAATTATAAATATTGTGAAACAAGCTCTGATTAGAGACTGACTTAATTCAACTTGAAGGGACTCTTTTGGGGACCCAGAGTACAAATAAGGTAATAATTACAAGATTTTGGTGCCTCACTACACCTTCATTACATTTATTAGGAGAAATCCCCTACTTTCTGAATAGCTCAAGAGCCCCAGGGGCTTGACATATTATCATTATATAGTGATATCCTGATTCTCAAAATGTATTGTGAAAAAAATCTAAAATTCTACGGCTCCACCCTGCAACCCAGGGAAGCCCCTGTTTGTCCTAGACCTCACAGAAGCTGACAGTGAGGTTGCATACTAGAGTCTACACCTGAAATCATCTTTAACACGTATTTACTCACTCAGTGTCTCTTCAAATGGGCGCTCTGTATTGTAAGTGCTGGAATGTGGTTTCTTTTCACAATTCATCAATTATTGTTGCCCTGTAAACTGGGGGCATTCTCTTAGAACTGCTAATGAACCTAAACCTAGTAAAATATCCCCCTCCACTTTGGGTAATGTCAACCTGTCTTATGGCTTCCTGCCTTGTCTCTAACTTCAGCCCTGGCCACCTTGTTCTCCTGCCAAGTCTCATTAGTTTGGAGGCGTTGCTAACGGGGGTGAGGCTCTCCACTGCCATCCACTGATTTTCATACCCGGTCTCTACTGTCTGTAAGCCACCCAAAGGATGCAAATCTGTTCTTACAGTTCTCTTATGAAGCCCTTCAAAAGCTTAGTGTCGTGACATAGCTACAACTGTTCTAGCAACTGGAAATAAGAATTCATATATAACTAGCATATTTTATGAGTTCAGTTGCAACAACTGTAAGAAAGAAAGAGGAAGATGAGTGTTTAGTTTCCTTCCTTTTGTTTTGTTTTGTTTTGATGCTGCTCTAGACCAACAATCTGGGAAAGGGCCTGCTTATCTAGATGTATATTTATTTGTAGAATTCATAATAAAAGAGTGACATTAGTATGGGAAGAACTATGGGCACAGAGTAGAAACATCTTGGCATTGGCTAAAAGTTAAATTTTAAGCTCTTGACTTCAGATCAGAAGAGGAACAAAATGGCGGCAATAGTATGATGATAGATGGCGTGAAAAGCAGAGGCACAATAGTACGAATGTTATGAAGCAGATTGAGCTGGGGTGTCACTCAATGTGTGTAGTGGATTGCCTGTCAGGGGTGAGACCCAAGGTTCAATTCTCAGTGAGGAAAGAATCAGATTCCAATAAAATTTGCCTCTTAAAATTTCTTGACTACTATGGTGTATGTATAAGCGTGAGTGAGGGTAGGAGCACCTGCGCCAAGTGAAGGTCAGAGGACCAATTACCAAAGTCAATTCTCTCCTTCCTCCACGGAATTTAGGGATGGGAGCTTGGGCTATCAGGCTTGCAAAGCAAGTGCTTGAATTTTAATTTCTAAGGCATTTTACAGGCTCCAATTCGGTTTTAAAAAAATATTTAATTCCACAACAGTTTCACATAAGCATAGAAAAAACTTTTCATGTTAACAGGAAGCAAATACATTATGATTTTTCCTATCTGTGTATTATTACTATGTATATACCCAAGCCAGATATATTGCCCGTCTTCAATATAAGAGCATAGTTAAAGAAAATACAATGAAAATTAGGGATAAGACATAAAAGTTGATGAATTTAACTGTCAGTCACTTTATTGTTTTTTTGTGTGAATACAAGTGTGTTCAGAATTACCATGCACAACATCGATTTCATCATACATTTGATTTTATTTACACACAGTCTTCGACTTAATTAGGTAATTTGTATCCTAACCTTCAAAGAAGACATTCTGTTCTATTGGGTACATAAGAAATGATCTAAGAAAAAAAATCTACCTAATCATGTAATTATCAAATGAATATATTAGGAACTTAATATAAACTGCTATGATTTCTCATTTACAGAATTGTGTTTTTCAATATTTTAACTACTACCTTTGTTTTTCCCAGATAAAAGCCACATTTACTCACAGGACAAAAGAGTAAAGTATAAACATGTACATTAATCTATGTCTAGCACACATATGCTAAACTCTATGGTGCAGTTAGTGTGGGTAAAGTTAAAGTAGGAAGACATGGTTTATAAATCCAGAATATGACAACCACTTCTTTATGTTAGATATTCAATCTTTATTCCTGAAGTGATATTTACTTTTAATATTAACTTCAAATTCCTTATTTTATGTTTCCAAAGATCTCTTGACTTTATTTGACTTATTTTGAGTTCATATAATATAAAGCATTTGTACCCAGAGAGCAATTCTTGTTTCTAGTCAAAATGCATTTTCTTTTCTGAGCAACATCAACTTTAACTTTACTTCTGTATACTTCTGAGGGAGTTTTCTTTCTTGTCTAAATTATTCCCAAGGATAAATTGTGACTTTTTTTTTAAAAAAAAAGAAAGTAGAAAAAAATACAACTATGATTTTTGGCTTAGTAATTCATAATATGGAAATGTAACAACTTACTGATTTACAAGTTAGGAAAAGCTCAAAATGAAATTTTGAAAATACAGCTATTTTCAGGGAAATTAAGATTTATACTAGCCTGTATCCAGAATAGTTTTGGAAAATTTTGTGGAGAAAAGTGTACTAAATTAAGTAAGATATTTGCTAAAAGTACTGGATGGTCGAGAAAATAAGGTGCATATTTTATAATAATTTTTTAATTATAATATAATTATTTTGTCAACCCTTTCTGTCCCTCACCCAACACCTCTCTCATTTACCCTCCTGTTTTCCTTCAAATTCACGACCTCTTTTTCTTTGTTTGTTAGATACATATGTATATCTAACAAACAATTATATATATATATATATATACACACACACGTATATATATATATATTCTATGTCTAGCACACACACACACACACACACACACACACACACATATATATCTATCACACACATGCATATAACTTGCTCCATATAATGTGAACTGTATGCTTATGATACCAGGGCTCATGACTCCACAACTGATCAAAATTCAAGGGAAAAGAGATCATGTGGCACCCAGTCCCAGCTAATACATTTACAATATAACTTCTATACCTAAGGTTCAGGGGTCATTGTCGAAGAAGATAGTAATACACAGAGAAGCAGGAGGTGTACTCTGATATTGTGTCTCTTAGAAATATCAGAGAGTGTTACACAATCACAAGAGAAGTTACATGATGAAGCCTCATCAACATGGCTGCCTAAACAAGACCTGAACAGTGGTGATGTCAATGAACATGCTAAAAAGGAACATATTTAAAAAAATGAGAGACTGTCCATAGATATGTTTAAGATTATTTTTCCTAATGCATGGATGCAGTTCAGCAAAGTATTCAAGGTGTTTGGCCAATGCCCATCTACTCCACACAGTGGTCAACCTCACATCTCTGTTAGTCAAGGCAAATATTAGTTCCTTGACTGGCTGGAAATACTCCTTGTTGTGGTTCTGAGCCTCTATGATATTAAAGCTTCAAGTGACTTCCTCATAGTTTTTTGTTTGGAAAACGAAATTGGAAATTCAAGTTTCAAACATTTTTGTAAGTTTTATTTTGAAGACAATTTTAGTCATTTGTCTAAATAAGTTGGGAGCATTTTGATTAGAGGGTTTACAAGATACAGTTGTGGATCCTTTATTATTAGCAAATGCTTAAAAACATTTGTGCCAAAGTAAATGAAAATAGACTTAATATCTGATCCTAATTTTACTGTTTTAGACTGTTGGCAAATTCTTTTACCTTTCTGATGGAGGAAGGTCATTGGTTAATTACAATAAAAAAACTGCTTGGCCCTCATAGGTTAAACCATAGGTGGGAGAAGTAAACAGAACAGAATGCTGGGAGGAAGAGGAAGTGAGCTCAGAGGCCATGCTCCCCTCTCCCGGGCAGACGCGATGAAGCAAGCCGCCAGGTTGGACATGCTGAATCTTTCCCGGTAAGACTGGTGCTTATTAGAGATGGGTTGATCGGGATATCAGAATTAGCCAGTAAGGGCTAGAGCTAATGGGCCAAGCAGAGTTTAAAAGAATACAATTTGTGTGTGTTATTTCAGGGTATAAGATAACCAGTGGCCAGGAGCCGGACTGTGAGAAGAGGCTCACAGCTCCTTTAACAGAATGGCGCCCTTCTAAGCTTCTATGGTCTTATAGTGGGAGTACTAGTAGTAGCCTAAAGGACTAAGTCATAAAACAATCCCACACCAGTTTGGAATTATGATTAATAAGAGGGTTATTTATTTAAAGGGAAAAACTTACAGACCACCATCCTAGACAAAAGCCCCCTGCATGACCAGGAAAAGTGTCTGGTAGCCAGAAGCAGAGTCTGAAGCAAGAGAGGGAGCACATGGCTACTGCTGCTTTTTCAAGACAAAGAGACTATGCCCAAGTGGGCTGGTATCTTAAAGGCTATTGGTTGAAGGACAGGAAGGAGCTCCCCCGGCACCAGCCATATGGATATATGATTAAATGAGGCAGTAAAGTCGTACAGTACCTAAAACATAATAGTTGCAAGTGTGGTTACAGATGGTAGATAATGTTACTAACATTATTTTCTCATCTAACAAATAGGTTCCCATTCCCTGGGAACATGGATGTTATGCCATGTACAGACACACCTGCACATAAATAACTTGTTGTGTGCTTGCCTTAATAAGTGTGTCAATCTGCCACTGCCACCACATCACACCAATAAACAAGTTGATTCCTAGATACATTCTGGAGTTTAATTAATGACTGTGTTGGGGTTTGGAACGATAATTTGAATCTAACAACACCAGACAATCTGTGAAAAAACTCAGAGCCCCCTGTTCTTTCCAGGAAGACAACTTCTTTGTCTTCTGTCTGTGTTGAACATTGGTATGTAACTACTTTTTGTGTGTGTTATTGGGTCTAAAGAGCCAGAGAAAAGATTGTGGTAGCAAAGTTATGTTGATTCATGGTTTTGGAGCGCTCAGTCCATCACTGTGGGGAATGCATGGTGGAGCACTATGGTTCATGTCACTGTGGTTAGTGGCTTTATCTTTTCCTTATTTGTTTACTCTGTGGTACCATCACCAATATTCATTCAGAGTAGGTCTTTGCCCCTTAGATAATCCTTTTTTGAAAACTCAGTCACAGACACATTCAGAACGGTGTGTCTATCTCCTAGGTACTTCTAAATTTAGTCAAGTTGACTATGAAGTTTGCCATTACAGCCTTTTACATTTCTGTAATCTTGCCTTCAGTTATGTGATTGTATTTAAAGTTCATATACACAACTCACCAAGTATGAGTCTAGATGTCTTTTGATCTAGAACATAAGTCAATCTCTGTAGAAGGAGGCCACTTATTTGTCCCAGCCACCCAGGGCCAAAATAACCACACAGAAACTATATAAATTAAAGCACCGCTTGGCCCATTAGCTCTAGCTTCTTATTGGCTAACTCTTACATCTTAACCCATTTCTATTAATCTGTGTATCACTATGATGTCATGGCCTTCCAACAAAGTTTCAGCATGTCTATCTCTGACAGTGGCTCCATGGTGTCTCTCTACTCCACTTTCCTCCTCCCAGCATTCAGTTCAGTTTTCCCTACCTACCTAAGTCCTTCCTTGCTATAGGTCCAAATCTCTTATACTTGCGATTTTCCCCAAGTTTCTCTTAGATAATTGTTGGAAAAATCAATGTTTAGGAAGATGGAGGATGAGTTAATACAGGAAAAAGAGATTCTAGCAGGCATACATGTTGTTAATTGTTCAATAAATCAAACTATTGAAATTATTAATGTGATAATAAATAAGAGTTGAGAGAACACTTGTAGTTAATGGCTAAGGTTTTTTTAAATAAGTAGTTCTCATATTTGTTGAGGCAGGAATAGATAACAAGAGGATAAAATGAACAAAAAATGGGGGAAAGTACCCTATATAATTTTTCAAAAAATGCAGCAATAAACATAAAGGCAGATGACAATGGATCAATAGGCATTAGTTCAAAAGAAGACATCTCCAATGACATTTAATATAATTCTTCTTCCATTCTGAGAAGGACATACTAGAAACACAGAATAAAGGATTGACTCCATAGAAACTTGCTCACCAAAGGACAATCAGGAGGTGGCCTTTTGAAGAATGTTAACTGTAGTAAACTTGAGAATACATGTATTTCATACACAGGTGGGATGAGTTACAATGAAGTTACAGTGGAGTGTAGTATCATTCAGTGGTTCATTTGTATAACTCAATTCCAATTGTGGAATTTATTTGGCAGTAAGTTCTATAACTAAAAATGTGACTGTATTTTCTATTTTTCAAAATTATTGAGGCTTGAGATCTCAAGAAATGTGATTTAGACTCTGGGTATATGGGTATATTGAAAGATGAGAGAGAGAGAGAGAGAGAGAGAGAGAGAGAGAGAGAGAGAGAGAGAGAGAGAGAGAGAGAAGGAGAGAGAGAGAAGGAGAGAGAGAGAGAGGGAGAGAGAGAGGGAGGGAGAGAGAGAGGGAGAGAGAGAGAGAGGTCATTTTTTTCTTCCCTCTTGAGCTAAAGGACATGAAAGTGTGTAAATCTTCATAGGATATGAGATTGCAATAAAGATGTGTGCAAATTTAGATGGAAATTAGGTTTGTTCCCAGGACTCCTGGAAGATTGTCAGCATAGTGCTCAAGACATCGCCTTTATAGATTATGTATGTATTTATTTCTTTGTAAATTTAGTCTATAGAGTTTCTGTTTATGATTGTTCCCAAGGACATTCTTTTTCCAAAAGAATAAGCAGAAACTAACTCAAAGCCAATTTTTAAAAACCATATCAAATGTAATCAGTACTTTCTATGGAATTCTTTTTCATTGATATTTCTGTTTGGCTTCTTCAATTTCTATTCTGTAATAATCACAGACTTTAAAAGATGAATAGGTTTACATGTATGTATGGGGCATCTCCACACATGAAGAATTAACCATATTATTATTTCTGGTATATCTTATATACCCTTCTGATAATTTTGAAACATATTCTGTTTCGCATTAAAGAGTTGATTCCTAAATGTCTTTGACATTCTAAATATTCAGAGCCTTGTTTTGTAAGCCACAGTATGACAGTTGTGAATAAGATGCTAATTGTTGAAAAGACCAATGCTATTTCTTTTGAAGTACTTCATCATATCAACCTATTTTTCATAGTTTCATTTTACTAATCTCAGAAAGCATGTATTAAATAAAGAATGTTAAACCATTTGGAGTTAAAGAAGTTTTCCATGAGTTATAGATTCCCTGAAAGACACAAATGTGCTTAAATTGATGACTTATGTACTTTTTTCATGGTTTTAAATTTTATATATAATTCTAAGTTTCTGAAAAGTAGTGCAGTTCTGAATATAAATATTTATTATCTAGAAGAAAAATAAGCTATTATCAGTCTTAATAGTTATGAAACTGGATAGTATCTAGCTTTGACACATTTAAACTCTTTTGACTTTACTAAATGAGTGAAGTGGAACATAGGAGCCACTTAATCTAAGGTTTTTTATGTTTTATAACATTACTGCTTTGTTACTCAGTGAAATTACGGGATACAGCACCATTATTTATTAGTTTCTATTTTATCAAATATTTATACTACTCCAACATTATAATAGTTTTTCAGAAAATAAAAAATGTACTCACATGAAGATTTAATATTCTTGTTTCTCACTTTGTAGTACAATTTGTAGAATAAAGAAAGCATGAGACTGAAGATTGGTAGACAGGCTTCATTTTAATGAAGAGAGTTAATCTTGGACTAGAAGAAGGCTCTTTTAGCGTCTTTGTCTAGCCAAGGGTCTCAGGCCAAGCTGGGCGTCTTCGCTGACTGTGTCCAGGGCATTCTGGCTTGTCTTGCATCTTGTATCTCAGTACATTGCCTTCAGAACTCAGGATAGCTTGGGGAAATTATTTGGAATTATATTAAAAGCATGAGCTTATTTTTCTACTTATACTGTCGTTTGTGAGCTTTTCTAATTACTTTGTTATAACCATAATGCTACTCTTAATTTCTTTTGGTATTTTATAATAAAATTTAAGTGCACATACTAGCTCTATATTTAGAGATATTAGAACTATTTTAGAAGTTAAATTTTTCTTTGACAATACATATATACTGCATCCTGATTTTTCTTACTACAGGCCATTTCCTATCTCCATCTCAGGCCTTTTTCTCATATTCACAATCCACTGAGTTGAATCAGACATCCAGTGTGACTGTAGTTTTGGAAAAGTACAGTGAAGCCTGGTGAACTTACTTTTGTGTACACGCTGAAGAGAATGACCGTTCCCACAGAATCCACCAGATTCCAATAGTTCAGCAGGGAAGACAATTACCCTATAAGCTCTTTCTTAATCTAGAGAGGCTTTGTCTGGTGTAGGCCCATCTGAGGCATCCTCAGCCACTGCAGGATAACAATTGCAATGGCCATGTCATGATTAGAAGACAGCATTTTGCAGATTTTTTCCCCATCTCCTGGCTCTTGCATTCCTTCTCAACCCCCTCCCATTTGTGTGATGTTCCCTGAGCCTTAGAAGAAGTGGTAGAAATGCTTTGTGGAGGGTTGAACACTTCACTGTCACTAAGGCAGCTGTGAGCCTTCCCCACTGTTCATTTTACAGAGACACTCCCGCGATTAAGCTGACAGTAGCATTTGCACTTCAATCATGAATGCATTCTGTCTTCTTTCATTTCATTCTGGTGTTTACTTGTATTCTCTTTGAACCATTGGAACATGCTTATAATTGTTCTTTTGATGTCTGTGTCTTCAATTTCATCTAAGTTGTTCTTATTGGGAACCATTACCATGGACTTGACAATTTTGGCAGGGGTGAATATTATCTTTTTTTTGGCATTACTTTTGCGTTTGTAAATGGATTTGAGTATCTGGAAACAGGTTGTTGGTTATGTAGTTTTGTATAAGTTTTCCCCCCACCATCCAGAGTCCTGATGTTGGGCAATAGGTGCTTTTGGGTAGTCCTGAGAGGGTCTGTTTTTGACTGATCACATGAAATCATTTGTTGACAACAAAGGGGCGGGCTCAACACACACACACGTGCACACACACACAAAGTGGTATTAGAAAAACATTTAGAAAGGTGGCTAAGAGGGTACTACATGATGAAGTATAGAATACAAGCCAAGGGGCACATGAGTCTTGAAAGAGCTACTATTTTTTTTTGTTACAACTCTGTCATGGGTTTTTTTTCTTTTTGTTTCTTCATGTTTGATAAATAAAAATATGTAATTGATGGTAAGATTTTAAGGCACTACATAAAAATGTGAATGAAATGATGGAGAAACCTCAGAACTTGAAATCCAAATGAAGTGAAAAGATAGAACTATTGAAGAAAACCCAGGATGAAATGAGGATAAAATTGAAAAACTGAATAATCTAACTAGAAAACTCAGAAGTATTATAAGGAAAGAAAAAATAAAATGGAAGAAAGACTATCAGGATTCAGAGATAAATTAAGGTAATTTGATCAAACAAGCAAAGAATATGAAAAGATTTACAGGCACAAGGAAAGGAACATACAGGAAATAATAGGTCCTGTGGAAAGATCAATCATTGAATTATTGGTTAAGAAGAGGGAGAACAATACCAGGTCACACCCACAAAAATACAAAAGGTGTACAAAACAACAAATAGTCCAGACCAGAAAAAAACTCATTTCATGGTTAAACACTAAATATACAGCTAAGAGACAAAGTATTGAAAGCTTCAAGAGAAAAAAAACACAGTTCCCATAAAGAGAAAAGTCCATCAGAATAATAGTTGATTCTTAGTGGAAACTTTGAATGTCAGAAGAGCCTGGAACAATCTATTCTATGTTCCAAAAGACCATCAGTGACAAACCTAGACACTGTAACAAGAAAATCTGATAATAAAGTTATATTTTAGAAATATTTCAAAGTTGGGCTCACAATGATTTAGTTGAAATATTAAAATCAAGAATAATAAAAGTCAATGAAAAATATAACATGCAGAAAATATCAAGAAAGACCATAGATTGGCATGCTGGAAATGAGAACTATTCCAGTTAGCTTTAATTATGAACTTAACACAGCTTGTAGTCATCTGGTCCAAAAGCCTTGTTTAAGGATTTGCTTAGACAAATTATCTGTGAACATGCTTATAGAGGATTGTCTTGTTTATTCAGTGATGCTGAAAAGTCTATCCAACTGTGGGTGGTACTATCCCACGTGGACGTGGTATGTATAAGAATAATAAAACACAGTTTATTGTTTTTTATTGACTTTCTTGACTATGAGTGAATTTCCCCATGAAAGGTAATGCTTCTGGGAATAGCAAGGGTTCCTGTCCTTAGATTCCTGTCTTGTCCTCCCTGACTTATCTCAATGAGCTGTGCCTTCGTGAAGGGAAAAACAAAATAAACCCTTTCATCCCCTAAGTTGCTTCTGCACATTGTTTTTGTCAAAGCAGCCAGAAGCAAACTTGATGAGAAGCTCTCACCTGTCTTCTCTTGTTCATTCCCCACTCCTCACTTTTTCTACTAAGAACATTCTGTTTACCATCATTCTTCCTGGGATTGCCTTTTCTTTGGTAGGTTTCTCACTCCTGGGTTTCTATTTGTTTTTCAATGAAGAAACAGATAAATATATTTTAATGCATCAAATAGCTCAAGCTTGTTAGGGCAGTTCTAGATTTCCTTTGTTTAAAAGCAAGAACTTTTAGGGTCACCTTTGTGATCTGAACAATATGGATATGTTTGCCTTTCTCAAATGTCCTGTTATAGCACTAGTTTCTTTGTGACTTTTACAATGGGGCTTGTTTCTCTTTCTGTGCTACCTCCTCTTTTAGACCACAACTTTGACTTTTCTGTTTTTTAGCATTTTAGAGTTCTATATCATTTGACCAAGATCAACAATCATCACTTTATAACTCTGGGTTCTGTGTCTGAGAATTCCATCCACTAAAAATAGAAAATTATTAGGAAAGAGAGTGTGTCTGCATTCTATACATACAATCATTTTCTTCATAATTTTTCTTAACCAGTACAGCATAAGAATTATTTATACAGCATTACACCATCATAATGATCATAAATGACCCAGCGAGTATTTCAAGTTTATGGGGAGAGACTACAGAGATGGCTCAGCACTTAAGAGTATTTTCAGGGAACCAATTTCAGTTCCCAGCATCCATGTGAAGTCTGATAACCATCTATAACTTCAATTCTAGGGTACCTGATATCGTCTCAACTCTGCTGGCACCAGGTATTTATGCATCACCCATGCTTACATGCAGACAAAACACTCAAACACATGAAATAAATATAAAATATTGAAATGAATGGGAAGTTGTATGCCCTGGGTGGAAATTTGTAAACTTCTTACAAACCAGAGCTTTCTGAGAAGAAACTCATTTGAGAAAATGCCTCCATAAGATTACTTGTAGGCACGTTTGTAGGGCGTTTTCTGGATTAATGATTAATGTGGGAGTGTCCTTGATAATGCTGGGTAGCCCCGTCTCTGGAGAGGTGATCCTAGATTGTACAAAAAAAAACCCACAGTAAACCACAAAGAGAAAGTCAGTAAGCAGTATTCCTCCATGACCTCTTCTATAGTTCTTGTTTCTAGGTTCCTGCTTGATTTCCCTCGTGATGAACTGAAATTAGGGCATGTGAGCCAAAGTGACCCTCTATTCCTCAAGTTGCTTTTGGTCATGATATTTTATCACAGTAATGAAAGACGGATATGACAGAAGTTGGTACCAGGTTTGGAATATATTGGTCTGAAAGATCTGGCCATGTTGTTTTGAGGAGGACTTTGAAGGGATTTTGGTAACCTGGTCAGGAAAAGCAATTGAGTGCTCAGAGCTTACGGACCTGTTGTGAGGGACAGGAAGCTAAGAATACTGAAGAGATCCAGACAATGAAGACCTGGCTTGTGACATTTCAGAGGGAAGCAAAGACTCTAGTAGAGCCATTTATTTGCTATTTTTGAATTAAGAATCTCTGGTATCCAGTCAGCTGGAGATGAAGAGTCAACTGTAAACTAACACCCCTAAAGAGAAACCTCTCCTTTTCTGGATGAATGATACTAGTTAGCTAAGGCGGAGAAATCATTTGTGAAGAAACAACATCATAGAGGGGAAAGCTTCTGAGGGCATTCTCCTCAGCATCATTGCACATAACCTTGGCCCAGGGTAGTGAAGGCTGTATCTCCTGATGGGAATCAAACTTTATTGTGTGCATGGTCACCCAGCTCTGACTAGTTATGAAGGTATGAAGGTCACATGGAGACCAGCTAAGGTCTGGCACTGTGTGGTAGTGCTGGAGTCCCTGAAGAGAGTCTGAGAGAAGCCATTAGTGAAGGCGCAGCCTCCGTTGCAATGTGTACCTCAGCATAATGGAGATACCAATCTTGTGATAATTGCTAAGGCAGCAACAGGTGAGTAGTGGAGCAGGTTTAACCTATGAGGCAAATTGCACACTGTGGATGGTAGAGCTCGAGAAGTGGAGTTGCTCAAGCCTTCTGCAATACAGACGGTCATGAATGGGTCCCAGGAATCAAACTCTTTTTCTTCATAGATTCCTGAGTCTTGAGAGGAAGGGTGCAATAATGATGACCTGTTTAGGACTGTGTGCTCCAAAGTCTCTCGTTTTTTTCTACATTGTCTAGCTGAAGGTCTTTATACTAATTTGTATCTATTGCACAAAAAAAACGAGTTCAGTGATTCACAGATGTACATATAGAGCAGCAAGTCATTATGAGTTATTTTATTGTTCTGTTTATTGAGCAGAATACCACAGAGTCAGCTTTCTCATAGAGTACATGCCTTAGTTAGGGTTTCTATTGTGAAGAGACACCATACCCCCAGCAACTTTCATAAAGGAAAACATTTAAGTGGGTGGCTTACATTTTCAGAGGTTTTGTTCATTATCATTGTGGCAGGACATGGTGGAATGCAGGCAGACATGGTGCTGGAGAAGGAGCTAAGAATACTACATCTAACTCTGAAGGCAACAGGAAGTGTATTATGTATCATACTGAATATAGCTTGAGCAAAGGAGACCTCAAAGCCCACCTCTGCAATGACATACTTTCTCCAACAAGGTTATACCTCTTAATAGTGCCTTTGGGGGTCGTTTTCTTTTGAGCCACCACAGTCTGTAACCTATCTAGTCTCAAATTCTTGGCATTATTAGAAAGTTTATGGCTTAATAGAGTTGTATGTGAACTTGACAAAGGGTCAATTGTCCTGGTTTGTCTTTGGTCAGCTTGACAGTGTTAGAGTTATATGGGAAGAGGAAACTCAATTGAGAAAATGCCTCCAATAAGGAGATTTCTATAGAGCAGTTTCTTGCTTAATAATTGGTGTAAAAGGGACCAGTCCTCTGATGATGGTGCCACTCTTTGGCAGATGGTCCTGGATTATATAAGAAAGCAGGCAAAGTAAGCCATAAGGAGCAAATCAGGAAGTATTTACATGGCTTCAGTTCTTGTCCCAGTTCCTATCATGATAACCTGTGGTTGGGACATATAAGTCAAATAAACCCTTTGTTCTCCAACTTGCTTTTGATTATGGTGTTTTATGTAACAATATATATCTAACTATACAGGGTGCATAGGCCAATATGACCCCATTTCATGTAAATGAATTGAATGCCCATAGATTTTATTGTCTGTCTATATAATACAGCTATCCTGTGTAAACATTATCTGCATTTGAGCTATTCTATCACACACACACACACACACACACACACACACACACTTAATTGTAGATAGGACCCGTTACTCTAAGTGTGCTAGACCAGTATGTTGCCACTGATCTGTATTTCACATTTTGTAAAACTTCTAGTTTTATAATTGATAACTTATATTTTGTTAAACAATGTTTATTCTTCTCTTTATCCTACATAATTATCTGCTAATAAGCTCTACCCTTTTAATTTCAATTCCACCTTCATTTGGTAGAGTCTCTTTTCCCTATGATGGCAGTATCAGCTGTTTTACAGCATCCTATTTCAAACAGGCTCCTGGCCTCCTCCAGGATGAGCAGTTAGTTGCCCTGTGCAGTGCAAAACTTGACTTCCACTGATCTCATTGTATTTGTTTCTGATTTTGTTTGCTATGCCTTCTCTGCTTGTTTATTGACTCATTTTATGGTATTGTTTTCTGAGGAAAAGATTCCAGAAGGGAATATTACTTGGGATTACTTGTGTACTAGAATGTGTTTATTTGTTGAAGTAGTATTTTGGAATGAAAGCCTTGATGTCATTTCTTTTTCCTTTGGAGATTTGGTACTTCCACTCTACCTCACCGTGTAGTCAATAAGGCCCATTGTGCTGTGTGCTTCCTGAGTTATTTCAGTTTGGAATGTCATCTTTCATGTCTGGATGTTTTTTTGATTTGTTCAGAGTTTGTTTTCCTTCTCTCAATCTCTTTCCTGATGAAATCCCTCCATTGGACTCATCTTGTAGGTTTGCCATTGTTATTTTTGTCTTTCTTTTCTCCTCTATTTTGTGTTCCTCTATTTTCCAAGGGTATGTCTTAACCTTATGTTTTAAAGGTTAATGTTACATGTCTTTATTTCTGTAGCTAAGACAATCTTGATTTATCCCATTCTTTTCCTTTTTCCTTTTCCTTATCATCTTTATGAAGATGATATCTTTTATCTTTTTGAGAACACATATAGAACACTTTTTTTCAGCAGAATATCTATATTTTGCATGAAATCTGAAATACATCTACTTGTTCTTTTTTGGTTATTTTGGTCATGTTTCTAATGTTAAACAAATTCTGTAAATTCCTAGAGTAGGGAACTATAAGTTTTTTAATATTTTTATTTTGTTATTATAATTACATCACTTTTCCTTTCCCTTACAGCACCTCACATTTATCCCTCCCTTGCTCTTATTCAAACTCATGACTTCTTTTTCTTTAAATATATATTCTTATATTGATATATTTATTATATATAACACACACATATATATATATATATATATCCAAATTTATAAATGCAACCTGCTCAGTCAGTATACTGTTACTTCTATGTATATGCTTTCAGGGATGATCATGTCATATTGTATGATTGGTGTGCTCTTCCCTGGATAAAAACACTGTTCGGTTGTTATGAATAACAGCTGAGCATGAGAGTGGATTTATTACCTTGGCTTCCCTATGTAAGGTATCTGGGCAGAGTACCAAAGTGGAGAATATTTAATGCTACAGTCTTTGTGTATCCTCTGCTTGGGTTGGTATAAATTCTACTCTTCCACATAAAGACTATGAAATGAACTGCCAGTAAAAGGAAGCATAAGGAATTATGAAGTGAGGGGAAAACTAGTTAGTTTGTCATTTTAAACAAATTATCTTTCTTTTCTAACATCTATTAATGGTTAATATCATTACAATCTTTCCAGTTATCGGTATCAAAACTTTAAAGCTCCTTTACATAAGTCTACCTTTGGGCCATTAATCTGAGTTAATAGTCACATCTAGTGCCCTCCAAAGTGCAGGGCACTTGTCCTCAGAAGTCTAGAGTCAAACAGTACTGTGGTATTAAGAGTTTGCAGTGCAGATTGGGACCTGAAGTTGATTCTGCCATATGTTAGCCGTAAGGCATTTCCAATACCCTAACTATTCACAAGCTTCACTTTTCAGCACTTCTGGGATTTTTTTTCAATTGGGCAATGTTACATAGTACTTTTCTGTACAGAATTTTTTTTCTTTGTATATTTTACAATTTGATATTATATCTCGGATTCCTGTTTTTATAATTTAAAACCTAGCTAGCTCTATAAATAAAGTGTTATTTTAGGAATTTACCACTATTTTGATAGGTCACAAATCCCTTTATTCATATAATATTTGCGTTTCACCATAATGTTTTCTCCGTAATTGTCTCTGCCTTTGCTTTCGTATCTCCCAGGATCTCTCTGAGGGACTGTTTCCGAGACCTGCTCGTCTTCCATTTGCTCAGAAAATGCTTTCCTTTGAATTCCATTTGTCTCTTAGCACTTGGCTTTTATTAGTAGCTGACATAATAGAGTTATTTTTGCAGGCAATCTTTATCCAGTGTACTGTTCTCTAACTTTGCTGAAAACCTTTCTGATGAATGGGTGTGTAGGCGGTGGTGTCACATATGCTTACAAAATGTGGCTGCTCCACTCAGCAGCCTTGCAAAGTAACAATCATTAGTGTGCAACAGCAGGCGGCGGGGAAGTGTGAGGTGTGGCCTTCCATTAATGAAGGCCGTCCGATGTAGCGATGTAGCGCTAACTGTGAAGGAAGCGGTGTAGAGTGTCTGAGAAAAGATTGAAGAACTGGTTACCAGGCTCTTTCTATTATAGACAGGAAGTAGCATAAATGCAATGTGTTTAAGAGAAGAATGCTCGAGAGGCTGAGAGATCGCTTTCATAATAATGCATGTAAAAAGGCCCTTTTCATTGAGTCAAAGGGAGTTTGAAATATGTTAAGATAGAAACCCTCCTATTTAGTGGTAAATTAGAGGCTCTAATATGATTTTTTAGTCTTATAGCATTGTGGGAGTTGTTGGTTTTAAAAGCTTCTCTCTAAAGACAGCTAAGATGATCTGAATTTGACTGTGGTCAGGGAAAGTTTTCTGAGGTCTGACTGCTGTTTAGAAATGGCCTTTCAGCTTTATTATTATTTTTATTGTTATTATTATTTGTTTTGTGTTAAACCTTCCTTGTTTTTTGTAAATAGCTTTTATATTGCATCTCCAGTGCCTTCAAATTTCTTGCGAATTGACCCTCTGTGAAACACGAGGCTCCAGCGCTTTCTTTTTAGTTCCACTGTAAGGGCTTAGCTCTGCTGTACATGTAGCTTAGCTCTGCTCACCTGTGTTTCAAGACATTTCACTTGTTCAGAGAGAAAAACAAAAGGCACAGGTTTTTAAAGATTTTTATTTTGTGTAATATTTTTTACTTGATTAAAACGATAGTTAATGTTTGTTGTAAGATGTTTTATTCTTTTGGCTTTTTGAGGATCCCACTACCCAGCTCCCAAATAAATCACACAGGGAGGTTTTTTCTTAGTTACAAATGTCTGGCCTTAGCTTGGCTTGTTTCTTGCCAACTTTTCTTAAACTAAATTAACCTGACTACCTTTTGCCTCTGAGCTTTTATCTTTCTCTATTTCTGTATAACTTTCTTTGCTTCTTTTTCCATGGTTTGCTTTATAACTGGGTGACTAGCCCCTGGTGTCCTCCTCTCCTTGTTCTCTCATTTGTTCCTTGACCTCCTCATTTTCGGTTCTCCTGTTTACACTCTCTGCCTGCTATATCCTTGCCCCTGCCTTGCTATTGGCCGCTCATCTTTATTAGGACCATCAGGTGTTTTAGACAGGCACAGTAACACAGCTTCACAGAGCTAAACAAATGCAGCATAAACAAAAGGCACACACCTGAAAATAATATTCCCCAACACATGTTTGAGATGTGAACATTTTGCTGTGTATCAAATGTTGTCTCGCTAAAAGTCACAGAGTGATAGAGGCTGTCCATTTGTTCATAAGCCAAAACACAAAGGAGTGATACAGCGTACGAGAATGAGTGGAGCTGTGCAGAGCAATTCTTAGTAGAAATGTGTTGTGTTTGTGCTTCAGGTCTCTGGTGTCTATTACTAAGAGATAATTCTCTTCTCAGTGAATGCTCGTCCTTGTGCCCATGCTAACGGAATTGATGGTACATGCCCCCCGAGAGAAAGATGGTGTCCACAAAAGGCTATTAGAGTTTTAGAGAGAGAAAAGATGTTCTTTTTAAGTTCTAGGAAGTTTATAAAAATAATATTTTCTAGTCTTATCTTTTTATGTTGTTGTGTCTTACATGAGAAATGCCTTTGATATTCTGGGCCTTTGAGTGCTTGATTCTCAGTTGGTGACACTATTTGGGCAGACGTCAAGAGCTATGGCCTTGTTGGAGGAAGTACAATACTGGAGGTGGCTTTGAGAGTTTTTAGACTTGGGCTATTTCTAGTTTGCTCTCTCTGCTTCGTGCTGTGGTTCAAGTTGGCAGCCCTCTGCTTCCTTCTGGCATGCCTCTGCTCTGCCATCTTGTATTCTAACCCTCTGAAACCAGACCCCAAGTAAGCTCTTTCTTCTATAAGTTGCATTGGTGATGGTGTTCTGTCATGGTAATAGAAGAGTAACGAATACACATATATTTCTGGAGATATATATGTATGCACACACAAATGTCTATACGGATAGTTTTATCATAGCTGTCTCATCCTGATATACTTTGATACATTGTTTTCCTCATTTCTTTGTCCAAGGGATTCTTTAGTTTATCAAACATGCCTAATTATAGCTTGTTTATAGTGTTTATTTAGTAAGCCTACTATGTGAGCCTTCTCAAGTATAAATTTAGTCAAATATTTCCCTAGAAGTAAGCCACACTCTCTAATTTGTCCGAATACTACTATTTTAAAATGTAAAATACTAGATGTTGTGGTTATTATAATGTGTTAACAACAATGGCATTCAGACATATTCCCAAGCAAGAGTTTGCTGTTTTCCCCCTTTTTTTGTGGGCTACAGTTAGCCATTGGTGAAATTTTTTTCAGGTATTTTTGCAGACTGCTTTTCTTGTCATGCATAGCCATGAGGTAGGTCTCTTTTCACTTCTTCAGTAACCAACCAGTGAAATGAAAGAGATTTTTCTCAAACAACAAATTTCAGCAGATCCTCCACCACTCTTCTGGCCTTATCAGTGTGCTCTAATTTAAAGTGTTTCAGTAGAGTTCTTTGTGATAGTTTCTTCCAGTGCAATGTTTGCCTCAGCAGAAGGGCAGTTTATGAAGTATATTTCAAATATTGCTTGTCCCTGTGTCAATAGTGACTATCATTCACTTCAGGAAAAATTAAACCATACGTTTAATTGTTTTCTTTAAAAGAAAAGCTTACATTATTGTTTTTTGCTTCTTTTTCTATTTTACAGTTTCCATAAACATATTTAGAATCAGCATGTAATTTTCTTCTAAATATGTGATATTTCAATGTTTGAAAAGTTAAAGAAATAGTTATGCTAAATGTAAGGTTAAAATGTTATTTTTTATATTAAGGAAAGTTGAATTTAGAATCATCATGGAAATAGACTTTTGCATGAATTTTATTGTTTGTTATTTTAAAAATTTAAGAGGAAATATCTTAGAATTGATATTTATGAAATTATGAATTTATATATCAAATTGGTCTGTCTATAGTAACTGGCCTTAATTATATAAATGATGTTATTTCCTGTTAATGTTTCATTAGATTGGGTTATTACGTATTTAAATTCATATTAGCCTCGTGTTGTGATACAGCTCCAAAATGTCAGCACAGAGAGGCTGAGGCAGGAGGATCTTGAGTTTGAGGATTCCTGGGCTACCTAGTGTGACTGTAAAAAAGAAAGAAAATTAAAGCTAGAAAACACTTCTGTTCATACTGTCTTATAATCCTATCTATGAAACTAAACAAATAGATATACTTATCAAAAGGAAAACGATATAATTATTTTTTTAAAAAATATGTCAAATATGATTCAGGATACATGTATTCCAGAGAGTTCTTTGCATATATACTTGATATTTATTTTTATTCTTCTTTCATACATTGCATCCTGACCACAGTTTCTTTCCCTTCTTCTCCTCCCCGTCCCTCCCTCTACTTACCTTCTGTCTTCTCTTCCTCTCCACTTCTCTCCCATTTCTATATAGAAAAGGTGAGTCCTTTCATGGATATCAACAAAACGTCACATATCAAGTTGCAGTAAGACTAAGAGCCTCCCCTTTTATGAAGGCTGGGCAAGGGGACCCAGTAAGAGGAAAAGGATCCCAAATGCAAGCAAGAGTCAGAAACACCATTCTCTCCGCTCCCACTGTTAGTAGTCCCAGAAGAACACCAAGCTACACAACCATAATGTATGTGCAGAGTATCTACCTCAGACCCATACAGGATTCATGTTTATTGCTTCAGTCTCTGTGAACTCCTATGAGCTCTGATTAGTTGGATCCATGGGCCACGTTCTTGTGGTGTCCTTGACCTCTTTGGCTTCTATAATTCTTCCTCTCCCTCTTCTGTGGGGTTCCCCTGGCTCCACCTAGTGTTTGGTTGTGGGTCTCTGCATCTGCTCCAATCAGTTGCTTGAGGACACCCCTCTAATAACAGCTGGGCTAGGGTTCCTGTCCATGAGGACAGCAGAATATCATTAGAAGTCAAGGAATCATTTCATTGACTTTTCTTTTCTCCGTTGTGTTTGGTTCTATCCTGGTCTCTGGGCTATTCTGCCTTTGGTTCCTGGCCACCCAAGTAATATCATGCAGTGTTAGATGTGGGCCCTCTCCTGGCATGGATCTCAAGTTGGGTGATCATTGGTTGAACACTTAGAAAGTTCTGTCCCTCCAGTGCCCCAGCAGATCTCGTAGCAGGACTGATTGTATGTCCAAGGATCTCTGGCTGAGTTGATTTTTCAGTCCTACTGTTGGGAGCCATGCCTGGTAATAGAAGATGGCTAGTTTGGGCTCCATAGCCCCCATTACTAGGAGTTCTCCCTTATGGATTCCAGGGAGTTCCCACCAGACTAGTTTTCCAAATAACTCCCTGCAAACACCCCAAATTCCAGTTACCTTTCCATGTACTCTCTTTCTTCTGTTCACATCTCTACTCAACCCCAGTCCACTCTCAAAATATTTCCTCTTCCAAGGGAGATTTATGTGCCCCACCTCCTTGAGCCCTCCTTGTTACTCCATCACTCTCAGTCTGTGAATGGCAGCATGGTTATCCTTTCCTTAACAGCTAGTGTCTACTTATAGCTAGGTACATCCCATGTTTCTATTCTGGGTTTGGGCTACCTCACTTGGGATAATATTTTTTTTTCTACATTCATCCATAGGTTTCATCCATGAAATACCTTAGGTTTCATGGATAGTTAGCCTCCTTGGCTTGGAGTTTTCCTTCTAGTACCTTCTACAGGTTGGTATTGTGGATGGATATTGTTTAAATTTGGGTTTGTCATAAAACATCTTGGTTTCCCCTTCTATGGTGATTGAAAGTTTTGCTCAGTATTACAGTCTTGGCTGTTTTCCATGTCCTCATAAATTCTACAGCACATTTGTCCAAGCCCTTCTGGCATTTAGAGTCTCCATTGAGAAGTCAGGTGTAATTCTAATAGGTTAGTCTTTATATGTTACTTGGTCATTTTCTCTGGCAGCTTTTAATATTCTTTTTTTCCTCTGTATATTTAGTATTTAGATTATTATGTGACTCAGGAATATTCTTTTCTTATTCAGTCTATTTTGTGTTCTGTATCCTTTTTTTTTGCATTTATAGACATCTCCTTTAGCTTGGGAAAGTTTTCCTCTATGATTTTGTAAAACGTATTTTCTGGGCCTCTGAACTAGGATTATTCTCCTTCTTCTACTCTTATTATTTTTATGTTGGGCCTTTTCATAGTTTCCCAAATTTTCTGGATGTTTTGTCAAGAAATTTTTAGATTTAATGTTATCTTTAACTGATGTATTTATTGTATTCTCTCTTCCACCTCTTGTGTCTATGATAATTGTGTCTGATTATATTCTCTCTTCCATCTCCTGTGTCTATGATAATTGTGTCTGTAGTTTGAATTCACTAATCTAGATTTTTTTCATTTCCAGAATTTTCTCAGTTCATGTTTTCTTTATTGTTCCATTTTCATGTCTTGAACAATTTTATTCCATTCCCTTTACTGCTTGTTTTTTTTTGTCTTGACTTTCTTTAAGGGATTTATTCATTTCCCCTTATTTTCTGTTTGTTTTTTTCTTGATTTCTTTAATGGATTTATTCAGTTTTTCTTTAAGGACCTCATCATCATCATAAAACTGGTTGGACGGTCATTTTCTTGTGTTTCAGCTATGTTGGAACATTCAGAATTTGTTGCTTCTGTAGGATAGCTAGGTTCTGGTTGTGAAATATTACCCTAGCTGTTGTTGATTATTTTCTTACACTGGCATCTAGGCATCTAAGTTTGGACTAATTATAGGCCTAGGTGCCAATTTATGAGTTCTCTTTCTTGGATAGGTGTTTTGTTTTCCTTTAGCTTTCTGTTTCCTCCATGGACTTTTTTTTTTCCCCAGAGTGGCTTCTGGCTGAGTAGAGGATCTCCACACAAGTAGAAAGTGGGACTTCTGATGACTACAGTGGTCTCTGGTTGAGCAGGAGTTTTAGCCAGAGTTAGAATTGAGAACTGAAATTCTCTGATCAGGCATGTCCTCTGGTCCAGTAGGGTGCCTCCACTGGATCTGGGGACAAGGATGTGGTGACAAAGAGGGGAGGGGAGAGTGAGGGTGGGCTGGACAGGCACTGAGAAAGTTTGGGTAGTCCACGGACAAATAGCCCACCTGGAGTTCTAGTGACCGATGTGGCCTCTGGTGGGGCAGGTGGTTTATGCTGGAATTGTCAATATTTATTATTTTTAAAAAATCAAAAGTTGCTTACTATTTTTTAAACAGTAAGGAACAAATTATTTTCTTTTTTGAAGATTTAATAAGATATCCTCAACAAAACAAATATTTTGCAATCTACATGATCTGTTTTGCATAATTACATAACGGAAAAATTGGGTATAATCAAGCTGATTGATACATCATTGACATCACATATTATTGACTTTTTGATTGTTTGAAATATTTAAGATGAATTTCAGTTTACAACAGTATATATTAGCTCTTTGCAACTTATTCCACTCATCTGAAATTTTGGAATATGGTCGCTTCTTCCTATTTCTAGCTTTCTACCCTAGCATACCATTCTGTACTCTGATTTTTAAACACTTGGTGTCCACATTTAAATAATATCCTGCAGAATTTGCTTTTATGTCTCTTTCTAGTTCCAAGAGCATATTGTCTTATAGATTGATCCATGTTGTTGCAAAAGTGAGATTTTTTTTTCATTAAGACTGAATAATATTCTGTTGTTACCTATACCAAACCTTCTTTATCAGTTCAATTATCAAGGAGATACTTTCATTGTTTTTATATCTTGGTCACTGATGCTACAGTGAAGCTGGAAATATGGCTATCTCTTTATCAAAATTATATAAAACTTATAAAATATGAGTTGAAATATGAATAGGAAAAAATAAGTCTTTTGGTTTATTCCTTATCATAAAAATTCTATAGGTGATGTTTATTTTGAATAATTGAATTTATTATTTTTACACATTAGTTGTGTTGTATTTAAATATCAAATATGATAATAGTGAATAAAGTGGTATAACATATTCTGCTGGTGCTCTTTGGTAGCAGGTCTTTAACTTGGCTACTCTTAACAGCCAAAGGAATTTTGACAGTTAAGTAATCCCTTCACCACTTAAGTACAACAGGGTTTTATTATTAAGTACACTGCCTGGAAATGGTGTACTTTTTTCATGCACACTATAAACAGTTTTGTTAGATTCGTAATCCTGCTTGTCAGATCTGTTCACTGTTTGATATTAATCAGCAGGTTTATAAAAGGTGCAGTGCTGGACAGGAATGAACAGAAAATACATTATGAATAATGTGTCCATAAATCACTGAGAGTCATATATCTCTTCTCTGAGGTGTACAGAATATTTTGACATTTCGTGGGTGGTTTGATAGCTAGTTACTAATCCCGAAGTTTAATAGTGGAAGCTACTGTCTGTTCCATGAGTAGAACTGGCTATCCTGGTGCAGATTTATTAAGCATTCATGAGACTCTTTCTTTTTAATGTTTGCCTTTTTTTTCTTTTTTTTGTAGATTACTTTTAGGGTCATAGAAAGAGTGAGTAGAAGGTGCAGAGATTTCCTATGAACCCCTCCCCCAGGTATGTTGGGAAAGGATGCTTGTTGGTTCTCAGCTGCTCAGCCCCCAAATAATCACACAGACACTATGTTATTTAAATCACTGCTTGGCCCATTATGCCTAGCTTCTTATTTGCTAATTCTTACATCTTAATTTAATCCATCTCCATTAGTCTGTGCATCACCATGGAGGTTATGGCCTACCAGCAAAGTTCAGCATGTCCGCCTTGGCTTCTGCTCCATGGCTTCTCTCTGACTCTGCCTCCTTTCTCCCAGCATTCAGTTTAGTTTTCCCTGACTACCTAAGTTTTACCTAATCAACAGGCCAAGGCAGTTTTTCTATTAACTAGTGGTATTCACAACATACAGAGGGGAATCCCTTATCACAGGTATGTGCAGTAGCCTCCAATGCCTGAATGGTGCCTTCATTACAGATTATAAACTATACTCATATATCATTTTCACCATTGACCATAATTTACATTAGGGCTCTTTCTTAGTGTTGTACATTCTATGGGTTTGGTAGATTTTATAATTACATGTGTCCTTCATTAGTTTATAGATGACATTTTCATTTCCCCAAAAAGTCTCTGTGCTATGCCCACTCATTCCCTCTGCCTCCTTCCTATTCCAATGGGAAGCCAAAGATCTTTCCATGGTTTCGTAGTTTGCTTTTCCAGAATTTCCTGAAATTTCAGATTGTCCTTTTGCCTCTAGTACTTCATATTTATTTTTCTTTTTGTCTTCTCATGACTTGAAATTTTATGTAATTCCAAAACTCCAAAGTTTGAGTGAAATCAGTTAATCTATTCATCTACTTGAGTATGTTTTGGTGACTTCAAGGTTTTGACAGTCATGAATAAAGCTTCTAGAAGCATTCATGTACACTCTTTCTATGTTTGTATAGAAACATTTTCAGTTCCTTTGGGTGGATACCATGAAGTGCAATGGTAGCTCACATAGAAACCATGTGTTGAATTCTGTAGGGACTGCCAAACTCTATTCTAAAGCTGTTGTATTGTTTCCTTTGTACAGTATGGGCGAGGGTTCCTGTAGCCTCACATCCTGGCAGCATTTGTTGTTGCTGGGGTTTGAGGCTATTGCTCTCTTAGTAAATATAGAAAGGTATCTCTTTGCTGGTAATGCTTAGTCTTTAAAAATATGTGTTTGTCTAAATACCTGTAATAAAAATTCCGTGAGTACATCAGGAATGAAAGAATATAAAATCATGAGTAATAAGGTCACATGCATTTTTACCTTCTATCATCTTTCCGTATTTTAGCAAATATTCAGTTGTTACTTTACCAGTACATAATCAGATGTTTTACCCATAAAAATAATTGTTTCTCTAACTTGAAGTATTGAAAATGATTTTTAATTAATTTAACAATATTTTATGAACTCCAGGGTTTGAATATGTATCCAGAGGGCTATTATGAGGGACCATCAAATGAATGACATAATATGTGGAACAATAACACATGATAATGTGGTGTTATTCCTTTATGAACATAAAGGTTTTGCAACAAGATTTTCATCCCTCAAATATCTGGATTAGAGAAATGAATATATCTTGTCTAGAAGCTACTCAGCTTAAAAGGCAAGTTGACATAACCCAGCTGCTTTCCAGTCTCTCAGCCCTCACTCTGGTCACTTCTTTATGCTTTACAGTTTGAAGAAGCCGGCAGGTTTTGATACGGTTTCCATGTGTGCTAACTCCTCCAAACTGGACCTGAATATGATTTAATTCTGAATTGTTCCCTTGTTTTTATCCAGTCTCTGTCTCCTTCCTTATTTTCTAATTCTCAGTGCTTTACTTGTTGGATAGTTTCCCCACAGATGTCACAGTGTGGTGTTGTTGGCCACATTGCAGCAGTGTTGAACCTGGAAAGATAAGAAAACAAGCAAGAGAAGAACTAAATAATTCTGTTCTCCCTAAAATGTGGTAGAAACTTTGTAATTGTAAGTGAGCCTGTAGCAGGGATGAGTTTTTCTTAACACATTTTGTCTGTTTTGAGAGAGAGGTCTTCCGCCTCTAGAATACTGTAATTAGGTGTGTCTTTCAATCCATTTTGCATCTGTAATAATCCGTGAATTACAATCTCACCGCTATGAAGGAAATGTAGCACTGGAGAACTCTACTTACCAGATATTTAACATTTCTTTTTTTAAAACTTTTCTTTTTATTTCATTATTTACATAAGTGGAAATAAGCCACAGGTATCTTAGAATCGGTTAAGATATAGAGTTGCACAAAGATGCAAACCTAGAGCCAGTGCTTGAGAAACTGACATTGCAAGGCAGAGTATGTTCTCAAACTGTGGAGTCACCATGGTGCCATTGGGGTTAAAGTGCCTGGCCTCGAGTCATGTACCCACTATTAACAAAAATCCAACCTATCTCCCAAACTTGGTATATTTATTTCTGTATAATGTTCATACTCTATGCTTTATCTGGTCCTTCTCAACGTATGTATTTATTGAGATAGGGTCTTGTTATATAGCCTGGCTGACTTGGAACCTTTTTATGTAGACTAGGCTGACTTTGAACGCTCAAAGACAATGAGAGTGCCTATTTCTGCCTCCTAAGTGGTGGGACTGAGGGCCTGAGTCACCACTCCCAGCTTTTGAAAATACGTATGATAAGACTGAACATGATAAGTCCTCACGGTAGACATCCATAAAGGAAGCTAAACTATGTAATGGGGAGAAGATGAGCAAAATGAAAAAGAAACCTGATTCTTTTATTGAAAACTCTTATTACATAGTATGTATAATGATAAGTATAATGAGAATTAAGGAAGTAATAAGGTAATTACTATTCTTAGAGAACAAATGTTTATAGTTTCAATGTTAATTCTTTAGTGTAATAAATAAGAAAGATTGAAGGACATCTTTTATACAGTACATTGTGACATGTAACTTCTCTGGTGTTTGATAATTTACTTTGTCTTCAGCTTTGATTACATGTCTAGGATCAAGAATACTGTCAATATTATATAATTACTGGACATTTTTTCCTCAAAGATTTAAAAAGTACATTGAAGTATTATGGGGGGGGCAGACTCATTTTTTAGGAGAAAACACAAACACAGAGAAACCACAGTCCTGTGTAGTATAGGAATCTAATTAAGACTAATGAGACAACATTACATTTAATGTATACTGATTTTTATATGTTCAGTCATTAGAGCTACACAAGCTGTTTGTTCGAGTTGCTCTTTGGTGACTGTCTCCCTACAGGCATTCCCCAGTGATTAACCTGGATATGCTTCCAGAGAAGCTAACACAAAGGCATTCATGATGACTTGTGGTACAGTTGGGATCCTTCATAGTCAGACCCACCAGGCAATAAAGACAGACTTGTTAATGCTGTGGGAAAGTTCCCCCAGCTTACAAAGTATTAGGATTTAGGGACATCAAAGCTCATAGCCTATGAAAAAGGAAACTAGTTCTGTGTGGGAAAGAACAGGGCAAGTAATGGAGAGATAGAGAAAATGTGTTTACTGAGTTTCTGTGGAGACTTAGGGTCTTACGGACACACAGGAGTTGAGGGAGAGCTAAGATAGAGACAGCAATGCTCTAAGGAAAGAGTAATTAGGTGCTATCATCCAGACATCAGAGATTCCACATAATATGAAAAGTTTCTGTGAAAACATCCACCACATCAAGTTATAGTTTATGTTCACTGAGTCCTGTGTTCTAGACAGTGGGCTAAGGAACAAGGTGATTTTCATTTGGTTCTTACAACAGCCTCATGACTTTGCTATCTCCATTTTTCTTGAAAAGAAGAGAAGTAGAGGGACACAAAGTAAGAGTGGCACATTCAGTCTATGGCCAGCTAAACATAGAACACAGAACCCAAATGTTACCTAGACTGGGGAGATGGGTTTTGCTTTTACAAGAACTTAAGAGGCTTTGGGCACATAGACATTAAGACCCTGCTTATATATACTGTCACAGAATGACACTAACCAATCTACTGTGATTTGTTTTTAAAGTAGAGACCTAAAGTTTTCTTATCGTGGGTCACTTTGTCCTGAGACTTTTTTAAAAATAGAGTTCAAAGTTGTAGCCCGTTCAGATATGAAGCCTTCCTGCTTTAAAACCGAGGATTTACTCTATCTTCTCTATGACACGCATGCTTTGTAAGAAACTTTCTGAAAGCTTGTATTTAGAGTCTTCTGGATCTTGTTGGTCTCAAGGGACAGTGACTCAGCCTTGCTGTGAGATGGTTCAGGCAAAGGATGAAGCACAGATATCCATAGAAGGCCATGGCCAAACCAGCGAACTAACACACTGACCACAAGTGCAGCACGGGGAGGGGGGGGGGAGTTACAAATTGATGCTCAACAGAATGAAATATACATTCTCTCCTGTTTTTCAGTCATTTCTTGCCTGTCTTAATTCCTCATATTCTTTCTGTCCTGTCTTGAGAAAGCCAGAAATGACAAGGTTTCTTCAGAATTACAGCTTTTAAGTTCTGAAGTAGCAAAACTGGAGATCAATGCAGGCCGTTTAGATGTGATCCTGCCATTCTTCCTTCTGTGTCTATCTGTGCTCCTCACTGTCTATCACCTCAGAGAGCTACTTTCCTCTCATAAAATCCAGAACTTTCTGTCTTGCTGGTTCAGTGACTGGGTAGCTGGAACTTTTCCTTCAAGAAAGGTGAATTGAGAAATTAGCTTAGCTTATAGGTGAGTATATCTTTAATCCAGAGCTACATGTGGGTGGAGTTCTAGTTTACATTCAAAGGAAGAAAATTCATATGTATGAAATAAATCCAATGCTTAAGGACCCACGTCCATAAATTATGGCCAGGTTCAAATATGTACAATTCAGTGTTTAACAAAAAGCATTTGTTTTATGACCATGAATCTGTAGGACTGCACACTTCAGTGGCAGCGTGCAAAACTCCACATCAGCTGGTTGGTTCATTTTCTGCTTCATAATCTAAAGCTTAAAGGTGGTCTCCTTTGCTTTAAACATGTAAAAGGTCTAAGGCATTTTGCTGTACCACGTTACCCACCTTTCTTCTCAAGCTACTTTCTACATTATTGTCACATGGTTTGACAGAGAATTCCTAGATGATGTCTTGCTGCCTCCAATTTTTGGATTGATGATTTCATTAAAAGCCATTCTCCTATCATCATTTTGCTCTCTCCACTTTAATGTGGTCAGTAGAGTTCATTAGATGTATGTGTTAATGGCATCAACTGGGCTCAGGTTTCAGTACAGCTGAACCTCTCTATTGTTAATCACTTAGCTAACATATGTCAATATCATAGTACCTAATGACACTCTCCTTAGTGAGTTCCTTTATATTCCTGTGTCTGCCCCTCTGAAAGACCAGAAAAGCATCGATTATCACCAAGAAGAGGTTAGTATACAGCTGGCCTCCTCTCACTTGGTCAACAACTCTCTACTTGGTTCAGAACCTTTCAGCTTGCTCAGCCCTTTGCAGTGATTTTTTTCCCGCTCCTTCTCTCTCCCTCTGAAGTAAGTGCTGTTATCACATGCGAAACTTCAGGGGCTTGCAAGGAAAGGGGAGAATTTATTTCATTTTATTTTATTTTACATCTTTCTACTCCACAGTCACATCCGACATTTTTCATCTTGAAGTGGCATAGCTCCGAGTAATCTTTGTTTGCTCTTAGCAGTATCATCACTCCCTGGGGACACTGAGCATGTCCAAGACGGAGTGGGAAACTGTTGTAGATCTGTTCAGGATGTATATTGCTCTTTGGAATTTTTGGGATACTGAGATAATTTTGATCTTCATGTCTTATATTTGGTGTCCTTTGATATCTGAGAGTTTAATAAAAGTCACCATCTAAGCCCTTTCTCTCATTCTCACTGTGTCCTCTTTTTAGTTTGATGTCACTGTAAAGAGAAAGATGAGGGACTGATATTGGGGGTCGCTGGCTTTGGGGTTTGTGGTGAGCACAGCAGAGTGTGATGACGGTAAAGAGTAATTCTGCTTCAAGGAGGACACTGCGCAATTTTTTAAACTTAATAGGATTAGTCATGGGAACTATTTTTAGCAGAAGTTCAACTTTATCCATGTATTTTAATGTGGGAAAATTGTGTCCTTTTCCCTCTGCTAATGTTTGATGTATTCCAGCCCTCCTGTGAGTGTGTTTGAGTATCTTAGGGGATCTGGAGTGGAGGAGAACTTCCTCTCGGATTCTCTCTGTTTTCTTTCGGGAAAATGACATTCCAAAGCTGTTTCACTTTCTGACAGGAAGTGGAGCCTTGCCAAAAATGATTAAAGTCCAAGAAAGCATAACAGCCCCAAAGCTGCCGCAGTTCTTTAGGAGCCCGAGTTTGACATTGTGTCAAACAAACATGAAATATTGTTTAATAAATTTGAATAATACAGAGATAGGGAAAAATCATTCTTGGCTTATAGCAGTAGCACTTTATATTGGGTATTTAAAAGACTATCCACTTTGGATAAATTGAAATTAATATGTGAAAAGTCTTATGTAAAGCTATCCCAGCCTGTAACTTCCTCTGTGATATTAGTTATGTGTGAAGCAAATAACAACAACAACAACAACAAACTTGCTTGAATTCTATGTAAATTTATAAGTTTATATACAGTGTTTAGGGAAACAACTCTGGTAAGATGTTATACCCTTCTCACAGTAGATAGTTTTTAAGAAAATGTAAAATGTATTCAGTGAATTCATGAATTCATTAATAAATTTACTTCCACTAAAAAATTTTACTAAAAGGGCCTAGAAAATGATGCAGACTTAAGTTGATATCTGGAGAAATAAAGCACCAAAACTTTATGTAATTTCACTATTGATTTCTCTACCCAAGAAAACTAGGCAACTCCTCATCAAATAAAGCTAAACAAACAAACAAAATCCCACAAGCTCCTCTTAATAAAAAAAAACACTTCTTTAAAAACATTTTGGGAAACAATTTTAAAATACTGGTTTTATAGCATACCTAAAAACACAGTTATCATCCACAAACAAAAAACAACTTGATTTTTACTCTTCCAGGTGTGTATTTGAAATGCGTGTTTCAATGAAAAGGATTCGGTGATTTTTGTACTCACAGACACTCAAAAAGGTGCCCCAATTCACGACCACTTTTTAGACATGTTAAATTGATTAGAGAAGTCATTCGGTGTCATTGGGTGCCATTTGTCACTTCATAAACAGCTACAGTGTGCTGCCTCCAAATGGAGAAGGACCGCCAAATAAATCACATCAAACGGTGGGAGTAGATGCTATCCTTTCATCTATAATTGGTACAGCCCTCTCCTGTCACATTTGCTCATTCTTATGATTCTAGTGTGGATTGACAGACAGGGAAAGGGCAGCATCTGTCAAAGGCATTCAGAGAGTGTGTGTTCGGGTGATGTACCTGCTAATAGATATCCATCATAATATTACATTAATGTCACCATGCATCAAACATACAACTTACCCATCTAGGTATCTGATGCTACACCCATAAGGATCTGTTCCCACGGGAAATAAGCTCTTAGCTTTGACAGGGAATTGATAGATGCCAAAGCAAAAGCATGATTTACAGATACATGGGAAAGGAAATCTACACCGTGTGTACCATTCGGGTGTGTGTAATTGTAAAGATATAAAGCTTAATTTCAGACATCGTAATCAATATGTGCAATATATTTTTTGCTAATTTCAAAGTGCAATTCATTTTGAAGGAATTTTTTTCTTATTAAACTTAAAGTAGCCACTGTTACAATTAATGCTTGTTATTATGCCCTAGATTAAGACTTTAATGAAAAATCTGCCTTCTTAGAGGTCAAAACTCTTTCACCCTATAATATCTATGCGTTTGTGTACATATATGCATATATGTGCATACACAGAGGCTTATGTATATATTATGCAATACAGTCACACCAACATTAAAAATTAACATAAATTAATGAAGACAATATACTTTCATAATGTCAAGTCTTTAAACACTGTAGACTCTGGGGAAATAGGAATGGCCTATGGTTGTTGCTAAAATGTCTCTAATGCACTGTGATCTATTCTGTGAAGATAATGATTGGATCTACCCGACTAACTGGGAACTCTTTTATTGGAGAAGCTTTGTTATATTTCCCTATTTGTCGTGACTTTTGCATACACTATCACATCCTATTTGCATATAAGGGTCATTATTTTTATTCCCATTTTATAGACTAGGGAATGGAGATACCAAGAAGATAACACACACAATATTGCCCCTGAAAATTAAGAACCTATGCGAGCGAGGTTAGAATTGTTGGGATATGATTCAATTTGCCCTGTGTATCCTTACACAGATGTCTGAGAATTAAACACAGTCATGGTGCTAGGAAAGGCTGCAGTGGGTCAGGAAATGCACTGCCAACCCCACAATGCTGTATTTCTAGATGCTGGATGCAGAAATCGCATATCCGGAAAGCCTCGGACTACAGCACTCTTCTCTTCACCCATGTCTGACCCAGAGCCCTGTAGAAGGAAGGCAGGTAGGTGAGGGGCTGCTTGACAGAGAGCAAGAGAAACTGTATTTGACCAACACTGAAGTCTAATATTCTCTCCTTCTCTCACCCCTTCTTTCCTTCCTTCCTTCTTTCTTTCCTTCTCCCTCCCTCCCTCCCTCCCTCCCTCCATCCCTCCATCCCTCCTCCTGTCCGTCCCTCCCTCCCTCCCTTCCTACCATCCTTCCTTTGTTTTCTATAAATAAAGTAAATTCTTGGAGGGAAATGTGGGGACCTGCTCAAAACTGGCGAATGGAAGCTCCAAACAATGGCAAGAACTCTACAAAATATTCTCCTTATTCTCCTGGGGGATATTATTTCCAACAAATGGCTGGATTCAACCAGAGACCTTGAAAAATGGGTAGCAGTAAAAATGAATGGCTGCAACCTTTTCTGAAAGACTTATTAATAGGAAGCAATGCTTGCTCTTCCTAATGGTTGTTTCATTTACATTTCATCTGACATATTTGTTTTGTGAAACCCGATTTTTAAAATATAATAAATCTGTTGTTCTTTATCTAGTGGATAGTTAAAAAGAAAAACTCAAATTAATTTGAAAATAAGTTTAGGTAAATAAACAGCACAAAGTGATTCTGGGTATTTCACCTAAGTTGAAGAAAATAGTAATAAAAAAAGGGTCTCTTTTGATTACTAAACAGTACAGAATGGACCAGCAGCTTGCGTGGGATAGGGCTCACTGTCAGCAAATGTTGGGGAAAGGTCAATGGTTAATTAAATAATCCATCACCTCAGGATAGAGAGTAGTTCTCAACTTTGACAGTCAGTGACAGAAATATTCAAAGGTCAAAAACTGAGTTACAATATATTCCAGTTGTTATCCTCCATTATGAAGATGTGACTTGCTGCAAGAAGTAGAGGAGGAAAGAGCCACGTTTTTCTAGAGGCATAGTTCCTATGAAATTTTGGATTATCTACTGACTTGAGTGGTGAGATTATTTTAGAGCCATGGACGTTTTTAATGTTTATACTCTTTGCAAATATTCACTTTGGACAGTAGATACTTGGCTCAGTTCTTGAAAAGCGATGTGATGAGGGTACAGTTGAGTTGGAGTGGAATTTTCTTTCCTGAGAATTACTGACTCTGCAGCGTGGTGATTTCAAGCTGCTCTTTGCATTATGAGAGAACCTTGCAAACACAGAACTTCACACTGCTGTCTTTCCTCTTTCCTTATGGTAACTCATATCTACGCAGGATGACTCTTCTATACAAAAGTCCATCCACCCACTTCGTGTATCTATTTGACCAAGTTTCCCTTTGTTAGGATTCTCATTATCATTTCCAGGAATTACTATTTAATTTTCTATTCTTTTTCTTTCTGACTCTCTTCTTTATTCCTTCTGCCTGCCTCACAATGCCGTTATGCCATTGGTTCTTCCTAAGTGTTCAAATCTCATGTATTGATGTTTCTTCCCACCCCCATGTGTGTGGTCCTGTGCATGTGTGTATTGTACATTGACTATATATATATAATAAAAAGAGGTGCACCGAATAACTACTTTCCAGGAAGCCATAAATTACATGCGATTAAAATAATTGACAACAATTGAAAGAAAATATAATCCTGTGCTTGGATCCTTCTTTTTACACATGAGAAGGAAACTGATCACCAGTTGAGACCTCCACAGGTTTAGGGGTTTAGGAGAGAGAATGGTTCATTTGACTAGAAAAGCAAAGCTTCTTCTCACTGTCCCTTGAGAAGGCAGGGCAAGGCAGGCTCAGCCAGTGATATTATATGGCCGTGTTACTCTGTGGGAATGCTCATTTATATGGCTTTGAAAGGAGAGGAATTTGACCCGTGAGTGTGCACTGCTGTATCCCCTTGCTGTCTGGGTGATCATGGCTATTCCAAGCATGGTCAAGTGTTATATGATTATTTTATCTCTTACTGTAAAGCGCTTTGAGAGACTTTGTATGAGAGGCAATATAAAAATAAATTGAATTGAACTATGGCTTCACCTTCCCACGTTTTAGTGCAGAAACCTTTAGAGCAAAAAGTGCAATGCTATGATAAAGGACAAGATTAAGACTATGTCAGGAAAATGGCTAGCTCTAGAGATCCAGGGCTGAGAAAGAGAGGGAGAGAGAGGGTGAGAGCGAGAGAGAGAGGTTTTCACTGTGATTTGTGGTTATATATTTAAGTTCTTCTGTAATACTAGAAAACAATAGTTGTATTTTTACAAAGTTTCTTATTTTGAGTCATAAGAAATTCAGAATCTATTTTAACTTAATGCATTTCTACACAAACAAGAGTTGTTAATTATACAAACATCTCATTTACAGGACATATTACTGTGCATTAAAAGTTGCCAGGTCAGCCTCTAAAGGGCAAAGATCAGCATCACATCATCTGACTTTCAGAATCCATAATTGTGATAATTTTTCTTTTAAAATGAAAATAATCTTGGCTTAGAGTAATAGGTTTTCCTTCTAGAAATACGATTTTGCATTTGGTGCCACTGCTTCAATACATTATTTTAATAAATGACCCTTGGTTCACCAGAAGTGCTGTATTTCGACAATATCAGCCAACCTTTCCATTTGTTTGAACAGGAAAAAAAAATAGGTGCCAAAATAGAGCTGCTCTCAGGAACATCTCAAGAATGTTTATGAAAACTGTGTTAGAGTTACATTTATTAGAGCTGAAGCACAGTTCTAATTTGTCATACAGAAGTCTAGGGAAGTGAGTAATATCTAAATGCCAGAGCTTCAGATTTGGAGTTAATATAGATATGAAAATAGCAACGCGGACTGCAATTTGACAAAAGGAATAAGAAATTTGTTGTTATCTAGAAATGGTTCCTGGATATGCTTGCTGCCATGCCATAATGCTTCTCTTAAAAGCAAGCTACAGAATGGAATTATGTCTGAACCCAGTCCTCTGACAATGGGATCCATTTTTTTTATTATTCAATTATATGAATTAGTGGCTAGCTTTAGGGATGCTGCTCTCGCTTCCTTTGGTCTTGTTGCTTGTAATATGGGGCCTTCCTTGTGCTCTCCGTGTCTTCCTGCATCAAAGCTCTCAGAGATTGTTTATGTGGGCATATCCACCCACAATAGGCCGGCTTGGTTTTTGCAAATGGGAGCCCTTTGCTAAATTATCAAAATACAGAAAACAAATTTTCATGTGCCGAGAATCTTGCTTATAAGACTGCAGAGAGGTCTTTCTTCTGTAGATTTGTTGTTTATGATTCCTTTTCATCTAAAGCTCTCAACAATATTTTTGCATAGTGAGTCAGATTATCCCAGGTATCCTGGGGATATTTGGGAATATTATTGTCTCTAGGCAGTACATGATTCCTCTGGGGTTTGAGAAAATAATGATCCTTCAAAGGTGCTTATTATCTTAGGATGGTATAGAGACTCACAGTTACTCATTTCTGTGTTCCTTCTGCTTTGTGTAGCAAAATGCTGTATTTCAGAGGAAGAGAACCACCCCCTGACCCAGAATTAAGATAATAAATGTGTGTGCGTACACATAAAATAAACACATACATATATGCAAAGCATTTCTTCTTTCAAATGGTCCCATTCTTAGACAATATGGTTTAAAGATAGAATTAACAAGAGAGCTCAGTAACAGAGCAAAACAGAGAGATGTATTTTCCAATTAATTATAGCATCTGATATCTCATTCTTACTTCCTTTCTTCGTATGGTATTTATTTTCTTTTTAAACCATGACTCTGGATCCAATGTATTCATCAACAGATAAAGTCGCCACCTAGCACTCATCATAGATAACCTCTTATCTTCTCTTTTCTCTCTACTACATATGACTTCTATGTACCAGGATAAGACCATCAATTTTTGTTCAGGTATGATAGCATCCTGAGGCCTTTGAACCTGTACTGAGACTGATCTAAGACTAAACATCAGACGCTTGCATCCTCTCTAAGTATTAAGAATCTAATTATTTTCAGGTTCTTCCCCTTCCAAGTGGCAGGAATGAGCCTTGTTTCATCTTGTAATTAAAGCATATGTAACATTCTATGTACATGGTGCCATAACAATTAAGCAATGAGAAAAAGTTGACAATGCCCCTCAGACGCTCTGATGCTCCTTAAATGATTTTCTTCTTTACTATGAGCCGGGAGCTCTTTGTCTTTGTGGTTTTCATTCTCCTTTTTTTTTTCTAATTCATTTTTAAATTTTTTTATTGACTTTATTGAGCTATAAATTTTTCTCTGCTCCCGTCCCTGCCACTCTCCTTCTCTTCAACCCTCTTCCAAGGTCCCCATGCTCCCAATTCACTCAGGAGATCCTGTCTTTCTATACTTTCCATGTAGATTAGATCCACGTATGTCTCTCTTAGTATCCTCATTGTAGTCTAGGTCCTCTGGGATTGTGAATTGTAGGCTGGTTTTCTTTGATTTATGTCTAAAAGCCACTTATGAATGAGTACATATGATGTTTGTCCATCTGGGTCTGGGTTACCTCACTCAGTGTGATGTTTTCTAGATCCATTTGCTCTGTGCTTCCATACATATTAAATATCTTCTTATATCCTTTGTGATTCGTGGGGAAACTGGGAGCATTAGTTATATTTATATGACTACATACATATTTGAGTGGCATTGACCTGCGGTCACAATACTTGTTAAAATGGCATATCCTAGATTTCATATGTTCTAGACTATGTTCTTAGACAATACATGTTATTAGAAAAATGTCATTGAAATTCATTCAATTCACTCTTTGTTCTTCCTAGACCATACCCAACCTGATTACTGTTTTCAGTTACTACCTTTGGACCAGGGTATGATGTTTAAGAATGCTGATGTGTTTGTTTCTGTGTAATTTTCTTACAGTATAATCCAAAGACACACTGGTATGTGCCAAGAAAGGCATTTCTTCTGGCATTTCAAGTCCTACACTAACTGCTCCATTTGTTAGGCTTGTAGTTGATCTGAATATTTCTCTAGTGATGCCATGAGCAGGCGCAGACAGTCTAATTTGGGGCGCTTTACTACAGGTGGTTTTCCTGATTTTAAATACAACAGTTCTTACAAAGAGGAAGAAAGCAGTGATTAAAATAGGTCACTTTAATAGTGTTACTTGCTAGATAATTGCACACACGGTAACATGCACATACTGACATGTAAGATAAAAGACTTCTGACTTCTGAAGGTTGGTTGGCCCTTTAACAGAGTCCAAGGCTGGTTAAGACAAACCTATGCTCATTAACAACACATGACATACTCCTAAAGATGCTATGCAGAGAATCATGTGTTTTTCTATGTTATGTAAACTACATATTTGATATATACTGAAAACACGGGAATAGAAAAAAAACTGTTTGGAAAACAAACACAAAAAAATTGCTTCTTTTTGTCTAATTTTGTTTATTTATCTACACTCCTCTTTCCTCCCTCTGGGGCAGCTTGGTCTCCTAGAACGTGTGTAGGGAGCTTAACTTTTGTATTGGCAGCTTAGTGTTCAGCACAGAAACCACATGCCACAAAGCACAGGGGAGAGGAGGAGAATCCTCATGATCCATCTTTAGATTGGGATCGCATGCCTCTACAGAAGCCTGCCTTGTAGCTAGTCATTTTAGGCTTAAATACTGGCCAGACTGCCTTTCCCCAAATTGCACTGACTTTCGCTTTTGCCAATCAAACCCACAAGTTTAAAAATACTTGAAAGAAAAACAGCACTGGATCCTTCCGGAAAGCCATTAGCCCTATATTCTGAAGCAAGGAGTGGTAATTTTTTTTTTTAAACTGTGAAGATAGAGGTAATGTTCTCTTCTTGGGCCTTCCAAATTATCACGTATCTTAATGAAAACCAACTTAGTATACATTGGACCGTTGTCTTGTAGGCATCCAAGTACAAGTTCTATTGTGACAGATTGAATGGGGGCGCATGCTGCTTGATGGCAAGATTGCATTGCTTCATCTGAGGATGCTTATGCTTCAGGGAATATCAGCCTGTACCGTAGCCTTCAGGTTTTGACTACTTAACTATTAAAGCTGACATTGTTGTGGCAGCTGCACTAAGCAAGTGATGGTTCGAGGACAGCTGCTATCAGGGAGGTAGATTTATGACTTCCCTGTTAGGATAGGAAGATGTGCATATTTACTTTTAGTTTTACTACCGGTGTGCTATATTTTAATGACACAAGGTAAGATAACAGCAGAAGTTCCCTAACTCTGAAAATAAAAAAAAAATACTTGCTACGAAAATCTGTCTTAAAGGGATATGAATTCCCAACCCACTAAGGTAAAGATCCTATATTTTGTAAAGTTCCTTGGGATTAACTTTTGCATTTTGCACAAAGGCATTGGATGGGCTAGAAGGGAAGGCCAATGAAGGGGAGATGAGGAGGAGAGAAAAGAGAGGGCCATAGAGAGTAAACTTAAAGATGTTCAAATATGTTGGAATCATGGGGGAACTTGCTTCACTGGAAGCTTAACATTCAATGGCAGGGCTCTTGAAGCACATGGCACACTTTTTTTTTCTTTCTTTCTTTCCTGTTTTTATTTTTTTTTCTGTTTTTTCCTCCGTTTATTTATTAAAGATTTCTGTCTCCTCTCCGCCACCACCTCCCATTTCCCTCCCCCTCCTCCAATCAAGTTCCCCTCCCTTGTCAACCCATAGAGCTATCAGAGTTCCCTGCCCTGTGGGAAGTCCAAGGACCACCCACCTCCATCCAGGTCTAGTAAGGTGAGCATCAAAACTGCCTAGGCTCCCCCAAAGCCAGTACGTGCCGTAGGATCAAAAACCCATTGCCATTGTTCTTGAGTTCTCAGTAGTCCTCATTGTCCGCTATGTTCAGCGAGTCTGGTTTTATTCCAGGTTTTTTCAGACCCAGGCCAGCTGGCCTTGGTGAGTTCCCGATAGAACATCCCCATTGTCTCAGTGTGTGGGTGCACCCCTCGCCGTCCTGAGTTCCATGCTCGTACTCTCTCTCCTTCTGCTCCTGATTTGGACCTTGAGATTTCTGTCTGGTGCTCCAAAGTGGGTCTCTGTCTCTGTCTCCTTTCCTTGCTTGATGAAGGTTAATATTCAGGAGGATGCCTATATGTTTTTCTTTGGCTTCTCCTTATTTGGCTTCTCTAGGATCACTAATTATAGGCTCAATGTCCTTTGTTTATGGCTAGAAACCAAATATGAGTGAGTACATCCCATGTTCCTCTTTTTGGGTCTGGCTTACCTCACTCAGGATAGTGTTTTTTATTTCCATCCATTTGTATGCAAAATTCAATAAGTCCTTGTTTTTTACTGCTGAGTAGTACTCTAATATGTATACATTCCATACTTTCTTCATCCATTCTTCCATTGAAGGGCATTTAGGTTGTTTCCAGGTTCTGGCTATTACAAACAATGCTGCTATGAACATAGTAGAGCATATACTTTTGTTGTATGATAAGGCCTCTCTTGGCTATATTCCCAAGAGTGGTATTGCTGGGTCCAGGGGTAGGTTTCTAATATTTAAAAAAAAAAATAACAACAGAAAACAAAAACAGAAAGGACAAAGGTACCGGCTTGAACAAATGACCTGGTGACAGGTGGTTAGAATTCAGAGCTCTTGGCACCCTGCATCAGCTCTGATAAGCATTCAGATCTATTTGGTCTTGAGACAGAGTTGAAAATATCATAAAAACAGAGTTTTCCAGAAAAGTCCCATTAGGTGGCTGTTTCACATGAGCTGAAAGTGCCGCTGGAAGCCTGTGGTGTGTTTAGGGACATCATACTTGATATCAGGGAATACAGAGTGCTTCCTCAATGAGCTTTCAGTAGTATTAACTGCATTTTTTAGGACAGAAAAAAACTTACTCTTTTGTCGTTACCCAAAAGCCTGAGCTCTTGCACGAATTTGTAACCTCCTTCCAATTTGTTGTTCAGAGAGTGGTATGCTTAAAACAGTATTTTAATTATTTTTTATTTCTACACTAATAAACCTGTGAAATTAGCAAATAAGAGTATCTTACAGTGTACTATGTGGTTTAAGAAAACATGTTTTGATCTATCAATTATCGGAGAAGTTTTTTTGTAGCTCTGGAAATTTCATTACATACAGATTAGAAAAATAAATCCACAATCAAAAAGTTAGCAAGTAAACAGACCAAGGAATATACATGGAATTACAGAAAACAAAAAGACAGCTCTTTGTCATCCTTTTTTATTTCTGTGTAATCCCACAGCAACTTTGTCGCTATTTGAATATTACTTAACATTTTTAGTATTACATTTGTACTAGAGTATTACGGGAGAATTGTTTTCTGTCTTTCAGCTACAGGGAAGCCATCTTTACACTAAACGTTTCTCAAACTACAGTCCATGAAAATGTCATAGCTGTATTTTTTTTTTAAAAACAAAGTCCACATGTTTACTATTTTTAATTAAATAAATAATCTGTAGTACATGAATAAGTATTCCTTTCACAGTTGCCTAAAACTGACTAACACATAGGGTTTTATGAATTAAAATTCACCAGTTTTAGTGAATATAAAATAATAACTGATTTTGCTAATAGTTCTCGAATTATTTCATTACAAAGCTAAATAAGTCCACTCTTAAACCATAATGTATCAAAGTCCAGAAATGATGGGTATCCATCCTACAGTCTAGACTAAATTAAATTAGCTAGATTTTGTTGTTGGGGGTGTATTTACGTATATTAATGGTATTATTTCATTAATGCAGTAAGCTATTTTTATTGAAAAATATTTAACAATTATTTGAGGACCATCAAAGATGCTTCTCAGTGGCTGAAGACCCCTGCTAACAAATCCGATCTCCGGAGTTCAATCCAGGGACTTTCCCGATGTAAGGAAAGAGTTGACTCCTCCCAGTTTTGTCCTCTAACCTTGATATATGTGTCATGGCATGTGCTCATGTTAGTGTGCACACAGAAAGACACACAAAATAAATAAATAAATGTAAAAAAATTATAGAGAATGTAAAGCTTCAAGATGAGCTTTTCAACAGTACAGCCATCCCGATCTGCCAGTGTACCGCCCTCTGATACCATGTCCTCATTCCAGTTTCTCAGCAGCCAATCTGCAACTAACATCAAACATTTTCTACTAACTGATATTTTACTACAGTCCATTCTGAAGGGTTTGGATATAAGCTTTCTATTTTTTCAGCTGTTCTCTAAAGAAATCTTCGGGATACGTGCTAATTTAGTGGGGTTTGTTAATATGAAGGAAAACCTATAAAATGCAAAAGTTTGCATATTTCTATCTTATATTTTAATAGCAAACATTTTGATAACTAATAGCACTTAAAAAAAAGAAAATTTTCTTTAAGTGATACAGTGAAGAAAACTTCTGTTGTGATGAAATACTACTATTGGAATAAGACTAGAACTACATTTAAGGTATATTTGTCAGGCATTTAATTGTATGTTATTCTAAAATTGTTACCATCAACAGATGAAAATTCATGACACCTTTGTGGCTGTACTGAAATTTGTTTCAATGAGGATTGGCAAAGACTGCTCGTTCATTTGCTGGCTGCTCAAAATAATCACACAAATCTATATTAATTAAAACACTGAACAGCCTATTAGCTCAGGCTTCTTATTAATTAACACTGAAATCTTAAATTAACCCATTCCTATTATCTTTTATTTTACCATGAGACTCATGGTGCACTGGTAAGGTTCTGGGCCATCTGTCTTCTTTGGCAGCTACATGGTGTCTCCCTGACTCTGCCTACTTTCTCTTTACATCTCTGTTCCAATTTCCTGCCTGGCTTAACCCTGTTAAGTAAATGCCTTAAAGCAGCTTCTTTATTAACCAATGGCAATAAAACATATTCACAGCATACAGAGGGGAATCCCACATCAAATTAGAATAATTTTGCAGTTATTTATATATATATATATATATATATATATATATATATATATATATATATGTGTGTGTGTGTGTGTGTGTGTGTGTGTGTGTGTGTGTGTGTGTGTGCATTTCATGGTATGTGTATGTAGAGGACTGCAGATAAACTTGAGGAATCAGTTCTCTTCTACTGTGTAAGTCAGCCATGAGCATTAGTCTCAGACCATCATCAGCCTTGGCAGGAAACTCCTTTATCTACTGGGTCATCTTGCCAGCCCTCAAAGATGAGCAATTTTAGATTGGCAATTTCCTTTTCCATGTGTGCTTTTATAAAAATGTTACTTTCTCAAGATAGAGCACCTTATAGATTGATTGATTTCTGTAAATCTATGCTTTAATTTACTAGCTTTGATCATTTTTTTATTGAGGGATGACCTGATCATTGACTATTAACAAGCAATTTGATTAAATTGATGTTTAGCCAGTATTTAAAGGACTTTCCTGATGATCTCTATTAAACTGGGCAGGAAAAAAAAAACCCTAGTGATTTCAATTTCCCAAGTGCATTTTCAGTTCAGGTAGGTGTCCTCTGTCTCATGAAGAAGAAGGACTGCCTGGAAAATGATTTCCCTCTGATACTTGGGTTGAAGAAGTAGTACTGAGTAAAGTGGTATTTCATTGGGAAACCAAGATAGGTTGGTACTAGGAATCTGAACTCATGACAAAACATAATTCTTACATCAAGTTAATGATGGGTAGAAGTGAGAATAGTGAGTAAATAAGGTTTAGAAAAACTATGTAACTAGTGAAGGTCATCCATTGATAAGATGTGCCAGAATGTTCAGAAGCTGCCAGAACATTCATTGATGTTAGAGAAATGCTCTTCAATAGAATAGAAATGAGCCACATATATTAGTCACATATTCAGTTTTAAGTTAAGTTTTATAGTCCTATTCAGTGAAGTAGAAGAAATTATATGGGATTAATTTAAACCATTTTGTTTCAAAACATAATAACAGTAATTTATAATATTTTTTACAAGGAATCTTTAAAATCCAGTGTGTATTTTTACTTTAGCCTCTTCCTTATTAGTCACATACCCAGTTCTCAATGTTGGTAGTGGCCACCATATTTGATAATTATCATTGAGTTATTGAGATTTTCCCAAAACAGCACACACACAGAGTGTTGTGATTGACTAATAATGATCATTGCATCCCCAGAGGCCAGTGAGCCTGCAAAGCACAATCTCACTGTGTAGGTATTACCTGTCAGTTGTGAAGTGAAGGAGTGATCTTAGAAGAGTAGTTGGAGTGATCCAAGGGAACATACTGTTTAGGAACTGAATACAGAGCTTCACAGAATTCCATGCTTGTACAAAATAGCAAAGAATGTACACATTTGCTGGATGCTAAAGCGTAAGAGGCCAGTTTACTTGCTTTGTAATGGTCTAATTCCATTCAATGAACATAGTTAGTCACTGTCTCCAAATAGCATCATGCCTCCCTTTTCATGACATATCAACCTCTTCATTCAAAGAGAGTCCTGACACATTTGTATAAAGCTGAACATCAATACGCATTAAAAGGTATAGATAGTTCATACTAGTTATTTAAGCCAGATCAATTCCACAGCCTATGTCAACATGTATATAATACCAACAAAATACACACCAAGAAATGACAAACCTCCTAGCAAGGAAAAGAAAAACAATAAAAAGCTTATTTGGGTTGGTAATGTTGTTGTTTTGTTTTAAGACTGTTCTTGTTGCCTTGAAAGGATCCTCCTGCCAATAGACTCTTATGTAGTTGGTATACACCTCCATCTTGGGCTCTGTTACTGGTTTTAGTTAAGATTAATTAAATGTCTATGCACGAATGACATTAGAATGTTCTCCTTATTCATCAGTATTGAATGGGTGTTAGTCATTAAAGTTAAGGAGGTACCTTCAAATGGTAGACACTGTGGGGGCCTGAATGAGATTGGTCCTATAAGCTCATTTTTTTAAAAAAAATACTTGATCCCCAGTTGGTAGAGCTATTAGGGAAGGGTTAGGGTGTGTGACCTTGTTGGAGGATGTGTGTTACAGGGTGAAGTGGGAGTCCCCTCTCTATGCTGTGATTACCAATGATGAATAAAGAAAGATGGCTTGAGAGGTAGATGAGGAAAACTAAACTGAATGGTGGAAGAAAGGAGGCAAAGTCAAGAGAAGTCATCTAGCCCTACTGGAGACAGATGCTGGTACTTTACCCAGTAAGCCACAACCTTGTGGCAATATGCAAATTAATAGAAATGGGTTCAATTAAGATGCAAGAGTTAGCTCATAAGAAGCTAGAGCTAATGGACCAAGCAGTGATTTGATTAATACAATTTTTGTTTGATTATTTTAGGGCTGAGCAGCCAGAAACAAACAAGCAGACTCTTACTACAGACTGGTGCTCTAATATGTGCTAGCTAAATTCACATAAATCTTGAGAGGGCTTGGAAAGAAATTCTGGACACTAAAAGACAAAGTTTAGCTGCATTACTTTTTTTGTGGGGGGGTGTCTCTGCTTGCTGATGGCATTCTGCAACTCCTTTAAGAGAGGTCTTTCTGATTCAGTGGCAGGAAAAAACCTCATGGTTTTGAAACAGCAGCTTCCTGGGCCATGCTGCCAGCAAAAACTTTCATTCTTTCAGAAGAGAGACCCAGCTTTTAAATGGGACTTCTGAAAAGAGTGCTACAACTTGCTTAATGGCAACATAGACCCACTGTGTGCCTGAAAATGGGGTTGTGAGGATGGCTCCTGCTAAACAAACCTCTGCTCTGCCATGTTGGACTGGGTGGAGCCAAAAGGCAAAGCAACCTTAGAAGTACTTAGCATTTTAAGAAGTGCTCCTGGACAGAAAAGAATTACAGGACAGATTCAGACATAAAAGAAATCTAAACAAGTCACAATGTATTTATAAAATGACTTGGGAGAGTGAAAAAAGATTAAAGAGACAGTTAATGTATAATAAAAGAGTACAGACAGTCATAGACTAAAGAAATAAAGATAATAAAATAAATATTAAACTCATAGAAAAAGTAATAGAGTAAGAAAAAATAAGCCATGTAAAGATGTGATATACATAGAGTCTGGGTTATGTCTATTATTGTGCTTTCTTTGAATTTTTTTTTTTTTTGACTGTAAAGGAGCTAAGTACAGAGAGACATTTCATTGTATGGGCTGTTAAGCTAAACCAACATATATGTTTTCAAAGTATCTTGACTTCAAAATTTGTGTCTAAGGATAAGTTGCTTTGGAAAAGAGATTCTTTTGTTTCCACAGAAGATGAGGACCTATGGATGGAATCCTTCCAGACTAATCTGGTTTGATGGATCAACCCCCCCCCCAAAAGATCACTGTGAATACCACCAAAAATTACTTTGCCCAACAAAAAGCAGGAAGCAGTTTGAATAAAACTATGCCCAAATTCCCTAAATGATTGATTATAAATGTTTGTTTACATTTAAAGGGGGATATGCTATAGAGATTTGTATTGGTATGGATCTTGGTTTATTGATACAAATTTAAGATTAATTTAGCTATATATATATTTCTTCTCTTGATTAAGGTATTGTTTTTCTGCAGTTCTTTTAAAAATGTAATGTATAATTAAGAAATATAGGTTAATAGACAGTCAACTATAATAGTCAAGTTTATAGTCATGTTAATTAGATTTTTCTAGATGTACAGAGATGTATTTCAGATTTATAGGCATTCTTCAAACCTTTCCAAGGCTAACAGAATATGGCATTTAAAGTGTTTAAGATCCTAGGACTTTTTATGACAATGAGACACATCTGCTCCTGGAAGCACCAATTACTTAAAGAGAAAGAAGGGCATTGAAGATACTCTTTATGGAGTTTGTTACCAATTTGGATAAAAACCTGTTCTTTCCTGGACTGCTTGATTCTATACTGTATAAACTGAACATGCAGAATCCATAGAGAAATGACTGTGAAAGCTTCCTAAAGAAGGTGAGACAGTCCTTTGGGTTTCCATTTTTATGAAAGAGTCTGCCAGACATTCTGCAGGACACATAAAGTGACTGACAAATTATCAATATAGGTTAAAACTGTCTTTGAAATTTCCTCCTTCATGGAAAAGTCAAACAGATACTATGGGCCTTTAGGCTAAAGATGGATGTTCCAACGTTATAGAAAAATTTTGCATGACTGTCCAGGCAGCAAAATGTCTCTGTCAATTCTAGAGTTTTAGAAGTTACATACAGTGTCCTCTGGAGTCTTTGATGGAGTCAAAGAATAAATAGTTATAATTATAGTTTTTCTTAGTTATGATAAAATATAAAATAAATACAAAGATTGTAATCATAATTCTTACTTGATATTTGTTTTGTTATATGTAATTTTACTATGTTAAAATTAATACTTTTCTTTTCATTTAAACAGAAAAGAGGAGGTGATTTGGGATTCCTTTTTGTATGCTGTGATTACCATTAATGAATTAAAAAAAAAACTTGTTTGAGCCTATAGCAGGGCAGAACAGTGGTGGGTGGAGAAAACTAAACCAAATGCTGGAAGAAAGAAGGCAGAGTGAAGAGAAGTCATGTAGCCCCACCAGAGACAGATGCTGGAGCTTTACTTGGTAAGCCACAGCCTCATGGTGATACACAGATTAATATAAATGAGTTTAATTAAGATGTAAGAGTCAGCCAATAAGAAGTTAGAGCTAATGGGCCAAGCAGTGATTTGATTAATACAGTTTCTGTGTGGTTATTTCAGGGCTGAGCAGCCAGAAATAAACTAGCGGCCTCTTACTACAACTGGGGACAGGGTTTGAAGTTTTAAAGTAATCCAATTATATGGAGTGTCTTTCTCTATCTTACCTCATGTTTTTGGATCAAGAAGTAAGCTCTCAGCTTCTACTCCCATGCCATACCTGCCCTAGCAGCTGCCATGTTCCCAGTCTGATGGTTATAGACTCTAACCCTCTGAAACTATAAGCCCAAAATAAACTCTTCTACAAGTTGCCTTGGCCATGATTTCTCATTGGAGCAATGAAAAAATAAGTAAGAGGTGGCCATTACATTTATCTCCTATCTAAATAACTGGCCTGTCAAAAATCATTTGTGATTGGGAAGTTCTTCAGTTGGTCTGAAAACCAGGAGAAGTTGGAAGCTACGCTGATGGAAGAAAGAGTTATGTTAGAGAGGCTGATCATACCACCATATATTAATCATAGGAGCATTGTTTCTCCTCTGGGCCTTATGGTCCCACAACCAGGGTTTTTAAAACATCTGGATAAAAAGCCAGCATCCATACTTCTTATAGCCACTGTAATTTTGGACATTTCCACATGGGAGTCATGTGTAAATGAGGTAGCAAACTGTGGCTCTGAAGTTTTAAATCCCCATACCTTTTTTTTTTTTTTGAAAAATGCTTTTAAGGTTGAGATGAGGCAAATTGTCATAAAAGGCACATTAAGAAGAGCATTGTGAACAGGGTGCTTAACTGACCCAGTGTTATCTTTCATTGCCCTTTCTTATATGGATGAATAAAGACAGATAGTAGTTAATTGCTCTTTAGCTAGATCAAGGTCAGTCTTTTGTGCTGAAGTCTTAGAACTGGGTTAAACAGGAAGACTTTGCTTGTATCACTGTTCTTAACCTTGACTAGGGTCATTTCATGCAGTTTCCTAAATGTAGTTGCTCTTGACAGCCACCTGAAAAGTAATTTAAAGCATAGATTCCCAAGCTTGCTACAAAAGATTTTGATTTGGTGGGCTTAAAGTGGAACCAAGAAATCTGAGTTATTTAAAAATGTTACAGATAATCCTAATGATGTCATTATCATTTATTATATGCAGCTAAGCAAGAGACTAATTGGTGTAAAACTGATGCTAATGTTAGCAACCAGAAAATGTTGACATAATAAGATAAAAACAGTAGCTAATTGTTTCCCTTCTGACATCTAACTCATTAAATAGACATGCCTTGACTGTGTCTTACCTAAGAAGGCATCAGTTTTGCTATCTCCTGTTTGGAACATTGACATCACTGACTACCAGATGTATCAAATACTATGAATACCTTAGTACTGTGAGGACCTCTCTTTTGTTTAGAAATTTTAAGTACTTTTATAGAAAATTAGTCCTCCTAGCAAATTCTTTAGGATACTAAATATAACTCCTATTTCTAAAATTAGGAATCAGATGCCATAGTAGTTAAATAATTCCATTAAAATTGTACAGCAGATAAAAATAATGGTACCTAAATTATGAGTCAAATCTCTGCAATTCCAAACAAGTATATTTCCTGAACATCCAAACTCCAGTAAATAAAATTGCTAGCACAAGTTAGTAGCAAATAAACATAGCTCAACCCAAACTCAACTGCTTTTATATATATTTGTTTAAAGAAATGTGTCAGTTAGCTTTCATTACTATAACAAAACACTTGAATCTGGTTGACTTATTTACAAAGAAGTTGATTTAGCTCATAGTTCTAGAGATATGAAGGAACCCATCTGGGATTGACGGTCTTTTGAACGGGATCTCGCTTAGAGCAAGGCGTGACAGGTCAGGAGACATGAGACAAAGCTCATGACTCTATTTCTTTTGGCTTTAGAAGAGCTGGACATATTCCTTTATGGGTTTTGCATCCTAGTGACTGCACCTAATCTCGATCTCCTCCCAATGACTCACTTCTAAGGCGTTATTAGGTGAGCTAAGTTTGTAACAACTTAGTACCTCCCCAAGTGTCCTTTGAGGGACACCTAAATGATACTCAAACCATAGAGGGGTGGGGGAGAGAGAGAGAGAGAGAGAGAGAGAGAGAGAGAGAGAGAGAGAGAGAGAGAGAGAGAGAGAGAGAGAGAGAGAGAAAGCTCTGGGTGGTAAATTCCTGTTGGGACTGAGAAACTCTTAAGCTTTATGTTCATAGGCTTCCCAACTTTGTAGTGACTTAGAAGAGCCTAGTAAATTCCTCTCTTATGACTATCTGACTCATTGAATAAGGTATTTCAAATGATCAGTAAGTCCTTAAGAAACAGTCATTTAAATCCTTAGACAAATTTGGAGTTGATCTGAGGATAGGGGGAGAGGGATTCCAAAGAATCACTACTTCTCCAAATATTTAACACAATAGAAATCAATAACAATGACATCCATACCAGAAATATTCTAGGAATGACGATCAGGAGCTTTGGTACCTTTGTTTCCTGTGGTCTTTCTGGATATTGTGAGTCTGTTAAGGGCAGATTTCATTTGTGGACTTAAGGTACATCAAATGACATTCCCCAAGACTGTCAGAATGTGAGAGCTTCTGACCATAGCCATCTGTGGTCTCAAAGTCTGACATCTGGATGTTTCTCTGTAGGTGTTTGTGGGAAGAAGGAAGCAAAAGGATGAAAAGATTAGAAATAGGGAAGCGAGCTGTGGTTATTGTTTCTAACCAAATTCTTTTCTCAGTTAAAAGGAGTTGTTTATGCCTGGCTTCTATCACTTCTATCAGTGGTTCTCATCCTTCCTAATGTTGCAACCCTTTAATATAGTTCCCCACGTTTTGGTGACTTCCAACTATAAAATTATTTTGTTGCTACTTTATGCCACTTTAGTTAATTTTGCTAGTGTTATGACTCAATCATAAAATAAATAACAGATGTACAGGCTATCTGACATGTGACTACCCCTCAAAGGAGCCAGAGCCCACTGCTTGAGAACTAAATTTAGTAGCTCATGGTTCTAATCTCTGGTCCTTCAAAGAAGTACTCCAGTGAATTAAGGTCTGTGGAAATTAAGGACTATCATGAAAATACTTTTCACAATAAGAAGTGAGAAAGAAAACATATCTTCTACTCTGATTTTTGGTCATAACATTAGGAATAAAAATCCCCAAAGGGAGAGGTGAGTGGTAAGGGAGTGCTAGCTTTGCAGCTTAGCACAGCATTCTTGTTCAACAGGGCACAAATGGAGAAATAAGCACCAGCAGTGCACAGGGTACACTTGGAAAGATTTAAAAAATGCATGCATTCTCAAATAGGGTAGCTTAGAGTATGCTGCCAAACCAACAGCCCAATAACGCTATGTTCCCACTGTACCGTAGTGGAAAGTTAGCAATTTTATAAAGATAAGTGGTTTGAAATGGGATTTTATTTTTTTACATGTTTGGAATCATTACTTGCTTTGACCCACTCCCCACATTATTCAAAGAATAACCATAATGAGTAATGATAATTTACATCACAGTTTATTTTAAAGAAGTGGGATCTGATACATTTTATACCACTCAAACTATATTTCTTTTCATTTAACTATAAAATTGCTTATAAGAGATTTATAAATTTATAAACACATAAAATCACTTCCTTAACCAAGAGTACAACTATGCCACACTGCTCCCAAGAGTTGGAGTCATGTTTAAAAGAGCAGCCCTTGATTTATAATTTTTAATTATATGTATTGCTGGACACAAGTGTTGCAGTGTCATGGGTTTAAAATATATCTCTTTTTATTTTGTTGAATCATCTGACAGCCTTATTCAATCTTCATCCTGTTGATTAAAATGTAGTGTCCAAAAGAATCTATGAAAGTGATGCCAGGTGCCTATTAACACAAACTCTCCTGTAGCTGGTGTTTGTCAAGACTGCAGATTATTCTAGAAATGAGGCATCTTAAGGGGATGTTAATGGCTTTTGTCTTTTATGAAAGGCAAACAACATGAGTGATGGTTGGATAATATTATATTATTGAGAATACCAATATATTGTTTGTATTTTGTGATAATTAAATGATGGGACAATAAATTTCCAGTGCTGTTCTTCACAAATAGATATGTAGCAGATATCCGTAGGGCTTTATATTTTACTGCTATTCTTGACAGCCTAAGAAGTGTTCATCTTGCAACATCTTGTTCCATTTTGTTACAGTGAAGAATTCCATGTAATGCACACAGAACTCAGACCGCACAATGGCTGCGTTTATCAGGGACCTTAAACAGCTAGAGGTTGGCAACACCAAAGGATAGCTGTTGTCATTGTCATTTAGAATTCCTGTATTAAATTGAAAATTTGAAAAGGTTTATGAATGTAACAAACATTTATTCTAATAGTATGAGTAAATTTGAGACATTCTTAAACAGGTAATGTTTATAAGTTTGAGTAGTAGTATTCTCAATGACACTTTGAATTTATATATACACATATGCACATGAGATGTGAAGAAAAATTTTTATTTTCACTGTTATTTTAATTATTGTTTGGCCTTGTACATTTAAAAATTCACTTTGAAATTGCAGATTTCTGTTAGTCTTGTTGAATTTTGTTACAAAACTCCAGACCATTAGACTGTCTTGTCAAAATACATTAATTGGATAAATAAATTTTAGTTTTCCTCTTGGAGTACAACCAGAATAGTGGCTTTAATTTCCCAATTCACAAAATTCTTGAGTTCTTTCTGACTGAATGGTCCGCAGGAAAAAAAAACACATCTCATAGTGGTGAGAGATGTTTTTCTTGAATAGTTAGGCTGGTCAACTGGACTTCTCTAGAGCTTACCTTGTGACAGTCACAGACAGTTCAGTCACATTTGAGAGTCACCACTAGACAGGAAAGCTGACTCTGCCTCCTGAATTACACAGCTGAAGATTCAAAATCTTAGGTGGAGTTCATGAATCCTGCAAAGGGGGTGGAAAAGGGAGTGTAAGAACCAGAGGGGTCAAAGGCACAATGGAAAGGCTCACACAACTAACTAACCTGGACTCATAGGGAATGAAGAAGGGAGCCAGCATGGGACAGAGCTAGGCTCTCTGAATATATGTTATAGTTGTGTAGCTTGGTCCTCCTATGGGACTTCTAACAGTGGGAACAGGGGTTGTCTCTGACTCTTTTCCTGGTTTTGGAAACGTTCTTCCTCATGCTGAGTTTCCTTGCTCAGCCTTAATGTATGGAGAAGCGCTTAGTCTTACTGAAACTTGATTTGTCATGTTTTACTGATACTCATAGGAGACCTGCCTGCCCTTTTCTGATTGGAGACAGAAGAGGAGGGACTTAGAGTGGGGCTTGGAGGCAGGAATAGGAAAGAGGGACTGAGAGGGGAGGATGGGAGGTGGCTGTGGCAGGGATGTAAGATAAATAGATGATTAAGAAAAAAGAATCTAAGGCTGAGTACCTTTGCTAAGAATCCTGATTATAACTTTGTATATATATTGATTCTTGATTCCAGACATTATCAACTTTTGTTAAAGTTTTTAAAGCCATTTATAATAATGCACTCTTTTCCCCAGTCAAATTCAGTTTCTCTATTTATTTGAAAGCTACTGTTTTCAGTGCATTTTAAAATTAATGGTAAGTATACTTTTATTTTTTTAAATTTAAATATTTATTTATTATTTTTATTTTAAAATTCGTGTGTGTGTGCGTGCACACATGTGGGTGTGAATGAATATGTGTATGAATGAACTTCATGCAAGTACACTTACTATGGATACCAGAAGAAGGTGATGGATTCCCTTGGAGTCTTGGTGATAGGTGGTTGTGAGCTGTGTTATATAAGTTTTGGGAACCAAACTCAGTTCCTCTGAAGGAGCAGTATGTGCTCTTAACTGTTGAGCCATCTCTCCAAACCCCAAACTTAAAAAAGAAAAGCATGAATGTAATTGTAGTACATAGATGAAAATTAAATTCAATATAGTGTAACTATCACAGGAGACGGCAGTTTCTATCACCAGTAATGTCAACAAAGAAAAACAAAAGGACAATTGCTCAGTATCAGTAAGAAACAGCTTTACATGTAGGTAAATTTAACACATCTTTGGCAACAATTAGGTGATATCTAGATGTTTTGGACGAACTTGGCAATTTGACGTCTTCAATTTTATTTTGCTCAGTAGAATAATAATTCTCACTTATTGTGTGGTATCCTGTCTCGTCTAATTTGAATACGTATGACTTATTTTGATGTTTGTTGTTTTGTCTTTGGTTTCATATTAAGGAGCCGGTGAAAGAACCCAGGGCCTTGCCCCTGCCAGATGAAAACTATGCTACTCAGCAGCAGTCCCAATGCCAGATATATATGACTCAAATGTAACTGATTGTACATAATTTTGTCTTGCATGCTGGAAATGATTATTCTCAGTCATGGTAACTTGCAAAGCATAATCATAACATTAATACTTGATTAACATGCTTACCGTGTTCTAAATAATTCAAATAAATAGACTTAAAATCAGTTTTGATAATTGAGTATTTTAGTTATAGCAATCACAAACTTAAATGTTTTGTAAAAAACATACTTACCATGCATGAAACCATATATGCAGGCTTAATCTATTGTAAGGTACAATTCAGGAAAATTAGATTGATACATTAGGAGTTTCCTTCTCCTTCTCTGTTTCTTTAGTTATGACTCAATTGGAATAAAAATTATCACACTGAGAAGATATGACTTTGACCTAGAACACAGGGAAATCTCATGTTTTCAGTACTTTGAATGAAAGTATAAAGGTCCAGTCTCCAAACTCACCAGAAGTACATCATTATAAGCATGTACTGTGCTTACCTTGCACTGAAATAACACAAGTCATTAGGAGTGACTTCAGAGAAATAAGATGGCCCTAGAAACCCAAATGATGGTATATTACTATGGAGTTTCTTCCAGATGTTAAGCTAAACTCTTCTGCAAGTGTAAGAGGATAAGAACTGTCCACACTGACAAAGAAGTGATGTGGTGCAGTTATTTCAGGCTTCATTTGACTCAGGAATTTAGACTATGTTCTTTCCTAACAGCCTAGTAGGTCATAATACTATAAAATAACTGATCATTTTTACATTTTGAGGTCATGTTTGGCTTCATTTTGTAGCAACCTGGCGACCTCTACCCAAGTCTCATTGTTTCAGAGATCTGTGCTCAGTGAAAATAGTGCCTTCATTTTCTGAAAGTGATTATGGGTTCTCTAAACCAAGATTCACTCTGATCAGAAAAACTTCAAGTACGAGTTCATCTTTGAACCAATTTTATTGTTGTAGGATGAGTGATGATTGGGTTAATGATGACCAACACGAAGAACATCGTTCAGACCAAACCGTACACTATTTATCCAGGCATTGCTGAAAACTAACTCAAGATACTTTCAGAACATATGTAATAAAAGCTTATAAAGAATTTTCTATAAAAACAGTCCCATTGTTTAACTTACTAGCACTTTAAATATTGGATACACATAGACACACACACACACACACACTATATATATATATATATATATATATATATATATATATATATATAATACCAATCTGGATTCTTGCCAAAGATCAGTGAATATTGTGGAAGAGGGGTAAGAAGGAAAGTAAGAGTTGGTGTTGTCAAGCCCTAAGACTCTTCGGTCTTATAGTTTGTGAGATTTGACTTTATAAAATGCCGTATCATAAAATAAACTGAATTAAATACAGACATGTACTTTGTTAAACGTGCATTGCACTTTTATTCTCTGTATTTCTTATTAGAATACATTTTTTGATAGTATAGAGACTCTACAACATACTTAATTCTCAGTAAGCCCTGAGTAATAACACTGCTTAGGAAGCCCTGGTTCCTCTAAAGTGCCTACTTGCCCCCTTCTGCTTTTTTCTGGGAATGGAGGAATGCAGCTTCTCAGGCTGAGATGAGTCCTTGCATGTTAACTTTTCTGTTTTGTTTTTTCCAGCACCCTTCTACTTATTATCCTTTCTTTCTCTCAGGAGTAGGCAAGTTTTACTCTTTGAAAATTGAATTCCTCTCTTCAGTTTGTTTTCTCTTTATGGCATGTATAGTCTGAAAATTGAGTCCAGTCTCTGATCTGCCTTCCTAGCCTAACTAGTGTAGCAAGGATCACATTTCTTAAAAAAGAAAAAAAAAATAGTTGCATAAGATACTAATTGATATTAAGGCATGATGGTCAATAAAATTAAGATATTAATAGTATAAGATTTACAATGGAAATCACAGGGTAACTGATAGCTTGCTTTGAAGTGGTGAATAAGACAGAAAAAGAACCTATTTCTGTTGAGCAGGCCCGGTTATAAGTTGCATAGTTCATACCATGTAAAGAAGAAAATCAGGAAGTTTGCACTGTTTTTCTCTGCAATGAAAAGTAGTTAGATATTCATGTCAGTTAGTGGAGGTACATTGTAGCTCAGTTTCAGTAGCTTAGGTGATTTTTCCTATTGCTCATGCTGAGGATAAATTACAACATGTATGGAGGTTCTGCTTTGCATATTCCTCACACTGATATCCAGGCTAAGGGGCATTTGTTCTCTGGACCACTGGTGATGGAGACAGAATGAGGGCATATAAAAAGGCACATGTCTGCTTTTTTCCCATTGTCACTGCTATGCAGTCTATAGTTCATAGTTAAGTCCAAGGTAACATAGAGTCTCACAACCTACTTAGAAAGAGCAAGAAAATAGTTAATAGATGAAAACAACTCCCATCTTAATGAGTAAACATTAAACAAATTCATTGTCAAAAATATACTAAAATAATTTTTAACCTTAAGAAACCACACATAAGTAAAATACAGAAGAAAAATTTAATGTAAATATTGGTTCTGTCTATCTCAAAATTATACATACATATGCACCCACAAATGCATACACATACTCACACATACACACATATACAGGCACATATACACAGACATACACAGACACAGGTACTAACTTGTACTCATACACATACACAGAGACATATACATAAACATGCAAACACAAGTACATACACACAGACATGCACATAGACGTAACACATGGACACACTCAATTTCTATATCAAAGCTTTTGGAGTGCCATCCTGTCTCCAAAAATGGCAAATCTCAGCAGCCCTTTTGTTCACTACCATCCTACACAAATATAAAACAATGCCGAATTAAGCTGCTACAGCTTTCGAATTTTGTCTGAGGAGCTAAAGCAATGGACAAGTGGCTCCAATATTTCGGAATAGCAGAAGGTTCCCACTCAGCCTCCTGTCACAATGCATGACAGATATTTGAAGGGTTTCCAGTGAATTGGGTGCTGGAGGCATAGGCAAAATTTTGACTTCACTTTCACCTTCTAAGTCTAGTGAAAATAAGGAAGATATTAGACCTAGAAATTGGAGTTTTATCAGAAATGGAGGCTGGCATCTTTCTAGTGATGAAATCTTTTTGAATAGGGCCTTCTGTTTTTATGAGTCTTACACAGTAGGGCAGCAGAGTAGAGAAGAGCCACATACATCTTCCAGGGTTTGTTTGGAGTTGTATACACATGGGAGGTGTTCTATTCTCTTGAAATAGGAACAAGCTAGAACATTGGCAGCATGGGATAAGAGGAGGCTGCAGCAGCAAGCCAGCCTTTTCATCAGGGGCTTTCATGACAGGAACGTGTGAATGCTCTTTGCATCCCATGGAAGCTTCAGAGGCCTTCTATGTCATGGGAACTGCACCCCTAAGAATCTGTTGGGCAGCCAGCCAAAGGAAGGAGATGAGAGAAAGGAGAGGTCAGCCATATAGTGCATCATCCATCCACAAAAACCTCAGAGACTTGGGGGCTCAGAAAAGCCCATAAAATGATCAGATTTGGATGCCTGCCACACAGCCCTTCACCAATGTTGACACCCAAGGGAAATCCAGAAATAGCAGAGAGAAAAGCAGAGAAAGAGCAAAAGCAAGCACAAGCAGATCAAACCATGTTCCCTTCTCATCATGGGATCCAAGAGACAAACCAAGGTACTCTACTGTAGATATTAAATTAATGCTTAGGTCTAGATTAGATGTTAAATAGAAAAGGAATCAGACGCTTGTAGGAATTCTCTTCAAAGGAAAAGGAAAGAAAAATTATAGGTTGGTTAGGTGGAGCAATTAATGGAAAAGCTTTAGAATTTTCCCATAGAGACTTTTCTGTACACATCTTTTTCTTATTTCAGTATTTCTCCTATAGTATTTGAAGAACACGATTCTATATAGAATGACTGAACTTTCCTGGGCCTGACATCAATGCGGGTTGGAGCTGGCCTACAAGAGAAGGAGCTCAGCCAAGGTAACCTTGCTTATCATGATCCTAAAGTCAAACTCTTAGAGATCAATAAAGTTGAAGTGTTAATCCAAGATAAGAGATAAGAACACAGCAACAGGATGAGAAATGGGAAAATCAACTCTGGCAGATGTTTCAAAGAGAAGGTGGGAGGAACCAGAGATAGAGATTTCTGGACACTAGAGTGTTGTGTGTTCATTTTACTCCGATCCCCACATCTGTAACTTTTAAGGCTGTTGAACCATCTTTAATGGCACCTAGCTAATAATCCTGCACTTATCAGTCCACATGTGGTACCTCAGACCACGCCCTAATGGGCCAGTACCCAAAAGGCTATTGTCTGAATGAATTCCCACAACACCACCCCCCCCCTTTTTTTTTACCATGGAAATTTTATTCATTTTCCACAAATTACTTTATACCTTCTTTCTGTGGTCCTCATGGGACTGTACCTCCCTGCCACCAGTGTCTAGTCACAAAATTGATATTTTATGCTTACATATTATTGTTCCCCTTTGTGTCCACTAATTTATGTTAAAAAGAGTGATGGTAGCATTTTTTAATACACAGGAAGTATTTAGAAAGTATTTGCTGGGTGGATATGGTTGCGAAAATAAATTCACAACTTAGATAATTTTAAGCATTACTTTTTAAGTTGCACAGGAAGTTGCAGAGGGCATCTACATCAATAAGTTATTCATTAAGCAATTTCATTTACATATTGATATAATAAGTGGTATGGCAAATAAGTGACATAAATAATTCGCAATTCTCTGACAGCAACTAATTTTGCAAGCTCCAGAAATGAATTGATTAGCAACACATGTAGATTTTTGTGAATGAAGTAAAGAACATAGCAGAAAAGTAGAATAATATCAAGGCCTAACAATCAAGAAGAGATCAGAAGTTGTGGTGTAAGTTTTTAATGACAGTTATTCTTCTCCACGATTTAGTCTGTTTTTGCTGGGAAGTGTTGACTTTAGACCAGTCACTTTCACAGGATGCTTTTCCTCCTCTCTTCCTCCTGACTTTCCCTTGCCTTTAGCCCCCCTCCCCTTTTTCTGCTTTCTTCTCCCTCTATTTTGTAAAACTAGAGTACAGAAGTACACACGTGAGTTTCCATTCCACCTAATAGTAAACCTTTTCCTGCAAGTTCTCACGTCCTTGTACAGAATTGGATTATAAAAAACACTCCGTGCATGTGTGGGAGGTGGGGTGTGGGTCTCAAGGTCAACATCCAATATCTTTTCAAATTGCTTATTTTTGAGACAGTCTCATTGAACCTGGAGTTCATCGATTTGGCCAATCTGGCTGGCCAATGAGCTACAAAGAGCCACCCATTTCGTCCCTCTTGGGGGTTGAGAGTGTACAATTTGTCTGGCTTTTTGTTAGTATTGCATCTGAACTTGGGTCCTCACACACAAGCTGTAGTCACTTTACTAAGGCCAGTCACCAGATTCTATATTTTGCAATGAAATGTTCATTACTTACAGAAGGCTAAATTCAATGGATGTTCCTAGTTTAAAAATCAAGAACAAAAGTAAGAAAATAAAGGCATTCTGCTAAAGGCAGAAACAGACCCTGGTAGGAAAAGACCAGATTGGGGTCCACTTGCCTTCTTGCATGAAAGGGTACCCTGATACTGATTCAGATCTGATGATTCATTATTATGCACTTGGCTTTTTCTTAACCATTTATTTATACAATGGTACAAGTTCAGGTACTTGGTACTTTAATATGAGAACATGTCTTATGAATATTCTTTCACACTTAGGGATTAAAATAAGGCATAAGAAAACAGCAAGCACCTTCCTTGGGCAGATATCTAGAATAGGAGTGTACTACCAAGTCTCTGAAGTTTATACTTTGAAAGTATTGTAGTAATATCCTAGCTTACACAGAAGGATCTTTATTGAAAAGACAGTTAGTATACAGGTCTTCTATGTTATAAAATGTTTATCATCTTATAAAACTTCTTTGGCCTTCTAACAGAGCAAAACATGAGAAAAGTGGGATTTGAAAAGATTTTTTTTTTATGCTTTCACTTGTTCTGGCTCTCAGGATTGAGAAGTTCAGTATCTGCAGAAAAGAGAGACAAGGGACACTAAGGCTTTCCTCCAAAACTATTATTTTAAAAATCCTGTTTTGTTTGACTACCACCAAAGACCATACTTCTTTCCGCACATTCTTTTTGAAGTAGGACATACCCCAGCTTTATGAAAGTCAGCACAGAAGAACAGCTCTTGTTCTCAAGCCAATTGGAGGAGGGCAATGCTCAAGTCATCACAAATATTTTTATAAACAGAACAGTGACATTGGCAACATCATTTGATCTTTGTGCCAAGGGTGAAATTAATGTCATATGCTCACCCCAATGGCTCACTGAAAACAAGCTTTTGCAAAACACTCTTGAAAGTGGTGGTGTCCGCTCCCACTTCCATTTTACCTTTTGTTAATTCAGACTTTCCTTCAAATGCCACTGGCTCCTGTGGGGTAAGGGATTGCAGAATCAGTCAGGCAATTTAAATCATTATTTCAATTTAGAGAAATTTGGCTCTTTGAAGAACCGAGAGGGGCAAACAATAGAAAGCCTCTAAAGTTATAAATATTTACAGGACACAAAGCAGCCCCTCTTCTTCCCCCACTTTCCATGATCAAAAAAGGTGTTATAGAGTCCTGCAAATGTATTGAGATGTGGGGTCCTTGGAGGTTGGCCAGGTTCAACTGTGGCAAATGCCTACTGTTCTCAGTCTGGATTATTAGGCATTTATCATGCGGCTCATAAAAGTTCTCTGCTTCCCTTTATTGCTCTGTTATGGAGAAGCCTCCAGTGAACATCATGTTGCCCATCTTCACCTTCAGCTTGGAATATACCAGCCCTCCCTTAGGTAAATAAAAGACTAGTGTGCATCTAAGTTGGATCCACGTGGTTTGTGTACCCAAGTTTTCTAGGTCGTGTTTTCACCCTGGCCAGGCAAAAGCAAATTCTCGGGAGAAACTGTGCATACTTACAATGGAGAAAGCACAAGAGAGGTGCTTGCGTGGTGTGCAGGGACTTCCAAAGGGAGCTGATTAACTGCAGAGTGTAGTGTAAGAGCTGGTCCTGATCAACAAGCAAAGCTTGAAGACGTCTAGTCGCTTCCAACTCAGGCCCATCCTCTCTGAGACACTTTGGTTATCGGTTTGCAAACCAGTTTCCCCTGCAGGTGAAAACCAGCTGCACCGTGTTCAGCCTGGGGTAGCTATAAATTGAACTGTGAAACAACTGGCACCACATTTTGCCTGCACTGCACATTAAAATGAAATGTTCACTTCCCTTTTGGAGGCAGTGCATCATATAATTCTACAGTGGAAAGAAAGATACCAGTGTCATGAATTCTGTCATTTTGAAATTTTTAATTAAAGATGCCATTGGAAAAATCTTTCCCAACAACCCCTCGGCAGTCACTTACATCCGGGACTGATAACCACACTTCTGCATGGCTCTTCTTAAACATTGGCAGGGTTGAAGAAGCTAGCGGTGGAGCTGGAGGGATTCAGTGGAGGTTTAGGGGAGTTTCCTCTGAAGTCTCTCTGAATTAGCAGCTAATGGGGACCTTGCTTTGATAGTATTGTAATAATTAAATGCAGCTGGATGAAAATCAGCCTCCAAAGGAACTCGTTTGTTTGTCATTACTCCTGATTTGGTTAGCAGATGTTTTCAGAGTACCATAGTAGCCGGTTTAATGCGTGTCTGTGCACGTTACGTAAAGCAGGTAAACGTTGATGAATAAACCAGCAAGTACACGCCTCCATTTCTTTTCTGAAGTTTTGCTTCTGTAACTCTTAGATAGCACATATGTCAAATCCGGAACACGCAGGGATAAACACTCGGTTTCTTTTTATATATGTCAGGCCAGCTGAAATGGAGGTGTCAGTCGGCGGTGAGCTGGCTTGTCAAATGTTCATCTTGAAAGCTGCAGCAGCATCATCGTGTGTTAGTAGGCTAGTGGCAAAGATAAACACATATGGCGTATACGTACCCGGCTCCAGAGCGACAGCCCCGACACGGTAATCACCATTGGTTTTCCAGAAGGTGTTCAATAATCTGCGGCAAATTGGATCCTTTATGAGTTGAAACATTAATTCATCTATTTAAAAAGGGTAATTTTGACATATCCTTCGCTTATAATAAATGCCTCCTCCACTTTAGCAGGCTTCCTCACCACCCACTGTGTTCAACACACTGCGGCTCTGCACTCCCATTCAGCAATCCCTACCTGCCTCCCTTCTCCAAAACCCCAGAGTGTACCTCCCACATGGCTTAAAGACTCCTTCAAGAATACTCCCCCCTCTCTTCCTCTCTTCCGCACCTCTATCAAGGGCAGAGTGGTGGCATTTTAAAGAATCAGATCAACAAAGTTTAAACCACCTCATCTGTGATCCTCAATGTTTTTGTCAGTGATGCAAGGCATTACTGTGACCCATGGTTCTCTGAAAAGCACAAAGTACAAGTGACTACGGAGCAGCATTCATGCCAGTGAATTCTTTCCCTTTGGAGTCCATGACTACGTTGTCAGCCTCATATTGTGATGTCTACATCAGCTGTTAGCTGCTTCAATGCCTGCAACTGAACACTGCAAATGTCAGTGGAACTCAGATTTTTGGTACTGATGTTATCATGCCAAATGTATATTATTGAGTTTTTAATGTATCTGGAGTTTTCTCTAGGTTCACGTATGCAAATGGATATTTGTGTCTGAGCTGATGTTCTAACCTCTTTGCTGCACGTATGCAGATAGGTGATTGCTGGCAAAAGATATGAAGGAAACCATGGCAAGCTCTAGTTCTCTGTAGATAAGCACCCAAAGGTGAGATGCCCTCTCCAGCATCATGTGACTTCCTGTTCTCTAAAGTTTCCGTTGGTTTTGCTTTTTTATTGTCTTTCTCTTCATTTGGACAAAAACCCACTGTGCAGTCCTTGCTAGCTTGGAGATCCCTGTGTAGACCAGACTGGCCTTGAACGTGAAGTGATCCTTATGCTGTCTTCAGGCTCAGGGCTTACCCGTGTACTCCAGCATGGTTGGAATGCCAGGTGATTTCTGTAAAATTGTATTCGTGTACCGCTAAGGGAGACAGGAGGAGGGAGAGTTTTCTGATTGCCTCCAGGCCTCAATTCAGGTGCAATAGCATCGTCATCTTGTGATGATTGTAGATAAATGTCTGAAGGTCGGCACATGTTATAGTCACCAGAAAGAAGTAGTATGTTGCTTCAACAGAAGAGGCAAGCAAAAGTGGCCACCCCTGTACTCTGTGCAGAAGGGTACAATGGCTCTCTATGCTCCTCTTCATGATGAGGAATATTCAATGTAAATGGCAAATTACCAATGAATACACCATTTCATGGAAAATAACTTAAAATGTTGAAGGTAACTAAATATAAAGTCACTTTTTTTCTTATGAAAAGATACACCTCCTACCCCTACTACCAATTGTCATTTAACTAAAATCAACCCATCTGTAGCAGGTACTCTTCTAATTGGGTGGCTTTTTCAAAGAAGCTTCATTAAAAGCCCAGTCTTTAAAACGCCTTTGAAGTAATTGTCCATAGTAGAAGTGTGAAGATAATTAGTGAAATCACAAGCTTAGGTTGGCACAAGGAGCAAGCGTATATTGCTATCTTTATGTACCTTTAAAATATTGAGAACTCGGTTGTGGTTTTCTTAACCTTAGCTTTTTAATTTCTCTCTGGTGGGAATCAGTTTTTATATCAATTTTGCTGGGGAGGGAAGTATTTAGGAGTGGTGCAGAAGGGGGAGGTGTCTTGAGATAAATGCGGAGGAAGGAGAGTTGAGATCAGACCTGGAGTCACAGAGCTATAATGGGACTGCAGATCCGTCAGTTCTGAAAAAATAAATCTCAGAATTATTACCCTTGAAAAAAAATCCTTCATTTGATCAACAATCCGTATTTCTCATCCACTTGCTAGTGATAGTGTTACCGGACAATGTTCAAGTGGAGGATCATATGCAACTATAAAGAGGCATGGCTTATGAAGAGTGTTGCAGACTTGCTGAAGGAATCTGTATGCTGATGCATCTGAGAGCTAGGTATGGTGGCTATTCTATGAGAACCAGTATTTTATCTCTTCTGATGACTGAGCCATCAGCTAGATGACAAACAATGCATGTAGTAACCTCTTTATGGAGATTGTTGGCTCAATGAGATAGGGGTCCATACTTAGAAGAAGCTAAGAGTCAGTCCCATTTCTTTAATTTTTGAGACCAAGCATATCTCTTGTGTTGGATAAGGTCTTAACTTTGAAATCTGAGAATATTGTGCCATATCTAGATGGAGCATCATTCTTGGCTCTCCATGTTCATTAAGATGATGTGAATGAGCAAATATTAGAAAAAGAAAGCAAAATATGTTGTTAGGTTTCTCACGGGTATAATGGCTTAGATATTGTGACTTGGGTAGTTGAAGGTTAATTATTATCATTTAAGTGAAATGACAGTCAAACCACCACCCTGTATGCTCTTTGTTGAAAAGGCAGGTTTAGAACAGATATTTCAGTAACTGCTTTGTTTGTTTATTTCTGAAAATTTAATTTAGCTATAACATTTCTCCCTTCCCTTTCCTCTCTCTAAACCCTCCTCTATATTCTCCTTCAAATCCATGGCCTCTTTCCACCAATTGTTAATATATATATACCTGTTCTATCTGTAAGTGCTACATGAATATGTGTTTTCAGAGCTATTTGGTACTGGACAAGCAATTGGTGTGCTCTTCTCTAAGAAAATCCTCCTTTCCTCCTCTCAGGTTTCTTCAGTTGCCTATAGTTCTTTGTGTAGTGTTTGGGCCTTATGGGCATCTCACCACTCAGTTTGGCATGTTCAATGGTGCAGTTTTGTCCAACTTATATTTGAGTAGTAATGTTTATGAGAATGTGTGGATATTGCTTCTGATGTTACTAGGATACCCAATCTCATTTTTGTAATAATTATTATGTTTCTCAGAGTAGTGTTTCTTAAAATGTATCTAGAGAGAGATTTATAGCCTAGAGCAGAGGGGTATCTAAGAATATTGGCATACAGAGAACTGAGGTCAGGTATACAAGGGATCCCAAGGACATTGGCAAATGTTGTATGTTATCTGAAATTAAGAAGGTCTTCCATCGGGTACTAATAAAGGTGGATGTCTGACATCCATGTTGTTGAGCATGATATCTGGAAAATTAGGGACCGTACCATGTGAGCCAAAGCATAATGGGTATCAGAGAGAGCAGCCAGGCATGTGCAAAGGTAAAGAGCTTCTGTAGGGGGTATGTGTTCCAAACAGGCAGATCTGGCCAAGGTTTGCTGCTGGCAGGGTTTAGCTTGCTCTTTGTGCTCAAAAGGAAAAGCTGTTGAAATGGAAGGAGAATGGTCCTGAGACCCATGAGTAGTACTTACAGCAAGACTTCTGGTGAGACATGTCTGCTTATACCACATCAGAATCTTAGGTCACGTATTGTAAAATGTTTCTGATCCTCTGTTCTTTCGCTCTGACCTTGGAGCTCTTCAGGGGACTCAGGTTAGAATGAGCAAGGAGGGGCATATGAGAGGGTTTGGAGGAAGAAAAGGGAAAGGAAAAATGTTGTAATCATATTATTATCTCAAAACAAAACTAAATTATTATTAAGTACATATACTCGCACACATGATGGACACTTCAAAGCATAGTGTCTATTCTTTCAGTCAAAGGTCAACGTTACGGTGCTAATTTAAAGGCTTATTTCTTAGACTTGTATTTATTTCTGATTTTTACCCAGAATCTTCTGTGAAAAGTTCAACAACAAAGGTCTGCAAAAGAAAACAGAACAGATAATGGAAACGTATGTGTCTAGTCACTGGGTCCCTAAAAGCAGCAGTAATGTCAGAGCCTTAACAGGATCATCCGTTCTCTTTGAGGCTGAGTCTATTTTTCTTTTATCAGAATTGTCACTGGTTGGTTTGTTTATACTTCACTGAATAACTCATGGTGTGTGTGTGTGTGTGTGTGTGTGTGTGTGTGTGTGTGTGTGTGTGGTTGTATTATAATAGTTATCATTAAGGACCTGCCTTTGTTTCATCTTACAAGCATTGCATTGATGATTTGAATAATACAGCCGACTGGTTTCCTCACTAAAGGTTGCTCCTGTAATGGAGCAAATTTATGTGCTGAGGTTCTCATTTTCCTTATTAGATAATTGAACAAAATGCCGAGAAACTGCTACTAATTGAACAATCATTCTAGCTTTTGTCTATATTGAGGCTGGACAGGTTTTCTGATGTTTGCAGAAGAATTAAAATATCCACCAAACCTTGCAACCGGCTGCCTCACCCGGGTATGTTTTCATTAACGTTAACAGAATCCCTAGGCTTAAATGTGGCTTATCCTAGAATTTTTACACTCACCTTTTATAAGAATTGCATATTGGAGGATGTTTTCATTTTAGCAAAAAATAAAAGTATGATCAAAGACCAGGTCATATTGGTTCCTTCTTTGTGACTGCTGGGCAAATGGGCAAGGTTCAGATCAGATGTTTTTGCTAGAACAGCATTCAATAGGTAACAGTTGCCTGAAGCAGGGCATAAAAGAGTTAGGGGAAAGAGTAATAGAAACTGAAAAACCTTTGCAAATCCACATAATATTAGGTATTTTCTGAATCAGAAGTTGAAGAAATTTCATTTATAGGAGTAAGCACTAGGCACAAATACGCTATTCCAGCAGATTGCCGTTCCCACCGCTCCCCACACACTCACAGATCCGGTGTTGCCGCTATGGTCTGGGTCTTCATGGGGACTTTTATATTTCCAGAAAGGAATCTGGCCTTCATGAAGTCTGAGTCTTTCAGATGGCCTACAGATTCATCCCCCTAAAGTATATTTCTTGAGCCTTGTGGTGCTTTGAATAGCTATGGTCCCCATTGATGCATATGTCTGAATGCTTGGCCCATAGGAAGTGGTACTGTTAGGAGGAGTGGACTTGTTGGAATAGATTTGGCTTTTTTGGAGGAAGTGTGTCACTGTGGGGGTGGATGTTGAGGTTTCACATGCTTAAGACACCATCTCTTGCTGCCTGCAGATCAAGATGTAGAACTCTCAGTTGCTTCTCCAGCACCATGTCTGCCTGCATGCTGCAATGCTTCTCAACATCATGATAACGGAGTAAACCTTTGAAACTGTATGCCAGCCCCAATGAAATGTTTTTCTTTGTAAGAGTCAAAGTGTCTCTTCACAGAAATAGAAACCCTAACTAAGGCCGGGCATTGGTAGCGCCAGCCTTTAATCCCAGCACTCGGGAGGCAGAGGCAGGTGGATTTCTAGTTCCAGAACAGGCACCAAAAACTACAGAGAAACCCTGTCTCAAAAATCAAAAGGAAAAAAAGAAAAAAAAAAGAAACCCTAAGACAAACTTGTTACTAATAAGTTGAAAAGAAGTCAACCAGGGGCTAGAAAAAAGGCTAAATAGTTAAAGCACCTCTTCCATATGACAAAGGTTCTGCTCCCATCACCTGCATGATGGCCCACATCTGTCTATAACTCCAGTTTAGGGGACCTGACTCCTTTTTTAGGCCCTTGTAGGCACCATACATACAGACATACATGCAGACAATACAACTATATACTTGAAATAAGAAAACTAAATCCTTCAATCTAAAATAACAAAACACTAGCATATAAGCTGATCCTTTTAAAGCCTGACTTCTTTCAGAGCTGTTTGCTGATATTTCTAGTGCACTGATATTCCAGCTACGCTAGGGTTTCTCCTGCAAACCCATTTCCTTGCCTCTACATCTGTGCTCATGGGTTCCTGAAGCCTGTGCTCTGACCCTTTGCATTGCTACAAGTGGGAATTCTACCTGACCTTCAAGATATACTCTGGGATTTGGCCTTTGAAATAGTTCAGTGATCTTACTTTTTGTATTCAATCCATGTGGGATTTTCTTTCTGAATAAGGGTAGAATCTAGTAAGTATTTCTAATGTTCAAAGTTCAGTAACATAGATGGGATGTCACTTCTTGGGTTAGATCATGTAGACTGTTACTTAGCAGGATGGTTGATATCAAATGTCAATTTGATAAAACATAAAATATTCCAAGGAGTTGGCTTTTGAGCACACATGTCATATAATAGGTTATCTTGGTTAGGCTAATGGAGCCAGAGAGACCTGCTCACTCTGGGTGTTACCATTCTCTGGGAGGGTCCTGGATTAAATAAAAAGGAAAAGTAAGCTGAGCATCAGCATTCAACATTCTCTGCTTCTGACTCTGGATACAATGTCATTATCTCATCTATCTACCTATTATCTTAGCTATTATCTATCTATCTGTCATCTATCTATCTATCTATCATCTATCTATCTATCATCTATTTATCTGTCTTCTACATATCATGTCTCATTTCTATCTATCATCTATCTATCTATCATCTATCTATCTATCTATCTATCTATCTATCTATCTATCTATCTATCATCTATCTATCTATCTATGTATCTATCTATGTACATATGTATATATGTATGTATGTATGTATGTATGTATCTATCTATCTATCCATCCATATCTTTATCATCTCTTTACCTACATATCTATCAATATATCATCTATTATCTCCTTTTCACCCTCTTCTTCTCTTGCTCTCTAATTATTATTCTCTAAGGAAAAGCAAGTTTCTTTATTGGGACCACTGTATGGAAAGTCTTAGTTGACAGGGATCCGAGGGGGCTTATATACCAATGGCCAATGAGAAATTGAAGTCCCAACTAGTAGATAAAGAGCTTCATAAGTGACTTAAAACAGAGCAGACCCTTTAGAAGATACTGAACCCAAGTCAGTATTCTTGATGAAAAAGTTTTTAAAAGATATTGGGGCATTTGTATCCAGTTATGCTTCATTTGAATTGGGTGGCAGAAATCAATTCTATGAATAGTTTAGAGTTACTATTAGGAAGTATAGATAATTAATGCAAATTTAGTGCTGAAAGTTGGCTTTAAGAAATCATAAGCCATACCTATAAAGTCTTACCAATATGACTGTCCAAACATTAGCTGAGCAAGGAGGACACCAACTGCCTTACCAAAGTTGACTTGGAAAAATCCATGATCCCTCCATCCCTTTGCTGAGAACTATAGGTAACTGTGAAAAGTTGGGAGCTGGGGAGATAAGAGCATAAATACAGATAGTCCAGTGCCAAGTGGTCATTCTGAAAACATATATATGGATGACATTAAATGTAATGAACAGATTATATGCATGTACGTTTATCTGTGCACATCCATCTAATAATAACTGATGAAAACAGAAGCCCTGAATTTGAAGGAAAGTGGGATGTGAAATATGAGAGGAAATGGAAGGTAGAAGTGTTAATTAAATTATAATCTCAAAAGTAATACAAAATAGATCCCTGAAAATTTCTATAATTTCTGCAGTTAGAAATGGTATTTCTTGGCTGGGCGGTGGTGGTGCACGCCTTTAATCCCAGCACTCGGGAGGCAGAGGCAGAGGCAGGTGGATCTCTGTGAGTTCGAGGCCAGCCTGGTCTACAAGAGCTAAACCCTGTCTTGGAAAAACTAAAAAAAAAAAAAAAAAGAAATGGTATTTCTTAAGTTAGCTGATGGTATTCATGTGTATAAAGCAGTCTCTGTACAAATGTTTACATGTGCTTAATTTTGTATTCTCTTGCTTTCAATTGCACTTTTCTTCCCTACAAGAATGCATTTGTTTGGGGGGGGGGATAGAAGCTGTTCTGTATTTGTATTTGAGCCTTTCATCTGGGGTAGATATTAGCAAATTTTATATAGTAGGTGCTCAGTAAATATTTGTTGAGTTGAGATCAATAAATATATTCATTTATACTTCAATAAATCAGTGTTGTTGAATGTGAAGAGTTATCATTTTATATCAAAATATTTTATAGTTCTAGTTATCTCAAGATGCAGACACAGGCAGTTTTTTCAGGGGTATTTTATCAAGTGTTCCATGATGCTTAACACTCTTTTATTTATTATTCTGAGAAATGAATTACATGAGAAATATGATTGCAATGACCTTCCTATTAATTCAAGTACTATTTTTTTTTCAGGTAAAAGATTGGAGTCTCTGTTACATTTTATTCTATGGTGACATTGAGTGACTTAAATATAATAGTTCTCTTATTAACAACTTTCTAGCCTCTGTCTCTGATTAGTTGTTGTGTATTAACTTGCCAGATTTTTCAACATAACAGTGGCATGTACTTTGTATGCCGTTGAGAGCTCTTGGGTTACTTTACAAATCTGGCCCTGCCATCTAGGAAAAAGAATGTAGCATGGAGTAAGAACTATGCCTACACAACGTATTGGCTGCTTAATTGTAAGTGAGTTACTTGGTTTCTCTGAACACTATGTGTATCATTAATACCTAATAATGGGACAATAAGTCATGGGTTACACAACATATACTATATATTATAAAATAGTATATCAACTACAAGTTATCAATTATCAAATACGTAGTAGCTGAACAACAAATGAGTCTTACTAAGATTTTTTTTTCTCTCAACTTATACTTTCTTTATATGCCCACAGAACTCATGATTTTTCTTCTCCTTGCTTTGGTTTAACCTGACTGAAGAAATCTCTCATCATGTTTGTAATTATACATAGTATTCTCATGAATGCATTTAATGGTTCTCTTTATTTGATCATCAACACGACCAATTTTATTCGGTCACTAGTAAAACTAAAGGACTTAAAGCAATCATGTCTCTGAATTACCCTTGTTTCAAACTGTTTGAAGCATTCTGTTGATCACATACCATTCCCTCACATTAGTATTAGCTCTCACTTCATAAAGAGAAAGGTTGACAAAGAACCCTAGTAATTGTCGTACATTGATTTAGTTTCTGGTTTTTCCCTTCTTTAACTGTATGGCCTTGGATGAGTCATTTAATTTCATTAATTATCAACTGTGAATTTGGAGGTGTAATAATGCCCATTAACACTTCTGGATTGGTTATGTGTGCTAATTGCTGTGATACTTAAACTGTTTAATAGAATTTAGTTATCATGCTAGCATAATATGCATAAATCTGGTTCAATAAGTTTCATCTATTTAGAATATAACAAAGAAGGAAGAAATTCATAAATTTTTCAGTATATCTATGAATCTCTTTATCCTCTCTGTTCAGACTAATAATTTATATATTCACATACACATATTTACTTAATAAGAGTGAATATATCTTTCCATTCATATTTATGAATTTTCTAATTAGTCTTTAGTTATATTCAATATTTGTTCAATATTTGTCAAATGCTTGCACCTGTGTTTGGATGTATTTAATAAACGACAAACAAAATTTACAAAATAAATAATTCTGCAATGGTCTTTGCAGGATCTTTGAACTTTCAGACACAGGTTGCCACCATGGCAATACTTCTCCTGATTCATCTTCATCCTGTAATTGTGCCTTTCTCAGCCCCAGTATTTTCATGTATACTATGAGTTTTGTGAGGTTTAAATGAGAATGTCAAGTGAATACATAATCTTTTCTTTCTTGCTTTTCTCTGAAGTGCTAGGGACCAAATCTAAGGCCTCATCTACGATAGGCCTCACTCTATAACTGAGTTGCAACCTCACTCCTCAATAAAATTGTAGTGATTGATTTTGATCTGAGTACATAATGAGCCTTCTACGAATTTATATTTCCAATTAGTAAATATAACTTTTTGTACAAAAAAATTAGTGCTTCCTATTCCTGTTTCCACCAGCTCTCATAAAACACACTTAAAAATAACACATGTTTTACCAAGGACAGTTATTTACATAACATTTTGAGGTCTCAGTATTAAGGGAAATTAAATTAACCTTTCCAATGCATACTATCACCTAAGTACTTAATGTATATCCCTCCTCCAGGAAAAGAATCAAAATTTGCTGAGGTGCTTGCTGACATGGAGGAAATACGGGAAGGGTGATAGAGGAAGATAGTTATAAATACAATGGAAGGCCACGTGACCAGTTGCAGAACCAAGGGTTATAACTGACACAAATGTCTCAGTCCTGTTTTGCTGTTTGTTGTGTATTACTGTATCTCTATACATATGTAACAGATACTGTGTTTTTTTCCTCTGTCTTTGTTACATAATGTGGTAATTGAGATAAAAATCAGTGGTTATCATGTTTAAGTTACACGACACTAAAAGAATGTTCCTCCAGGTACACCGCTACCTATTCTAAAACATATAATGTGTTTTTAGTAGTATGTGTGGTAGTTGCGTTTATGGTTATACATGGTCATACATATTAGGAATAATTATTACTTGACCATTGTTTTTCACTTGAAAAGTAAACATGACATAGGGAGATATGAATGTGTGTCAAGCTGACAAGGGGGTGAACTTATGATGGCTAATATTGATTGCCAACTTGACCACATTTGGGAGTAACTAAACCTAAACAGCTGGGCATACCTATAAGGGACTTTTCTCTATTGGATTATTTGAGTAGGAGACCCACCCTAAATCAGGATAGTTTGGTATCTAAAGATCCACCCTATATCTGTGCTACACCTTCTCGTGGCATACCATATAAAAGGATATGAAACAAGGATCTTTGCTGTCAGGCTGCTTACCCTCACTCTTACTAGCAAGTTCATCTACCCTGTTACTGAGCCTTTCCTTTGCCCGTGTTAGAGCCCACTTCTTTAGGATTCCAATCTAGACTGAAACTTGACATCTCTCTAGGATTTCCTTGGTACTCCATGACCGGATTGAGAGAGTTAGTTGAGACATCCAGTCTCATAAGTTCCTTGGAGACAGCTGTTGTTGGACTACTTGGACCACAGCCTGTAAGTCACTCTAAACAATCCCTCATCAATTGTACTAGTCCTGTTCCTTTACAGAACCCTAACTGATCTAATTATTCTACTAAATAAAAGAAAACTTTGAAAGAAAAAATAATCTTCAACTTTTTATACATATACAAGTGATGCATATGTTGTGTCCTTAGTTCACTTTTCACAATATACACACATTTTTAAATGTCTTTGTGTTCTAGCTCTTGTAGACTTGAGCTGTCCCTGAAAAGATTACAGGAGTTTACTCAAGGCCTGTTCTGGCTTCTTTGAAATAGGAGACAAAGTGTCTTCTTGGCTTACCTATTCCTTATATCTTATCTCCTCAAGGTTGAAATTCTGTGCCTTCCAAGGTTACAACCATTTTATTAGGATAAGATATCCACTTTGTTAGATAAAGCTGAAGGCCATTTCCAAGGCCTTTCTTCTCTTTCAAAGTAGCATAGTCTAACAGTGACCCCTAGAAGTTGAGAAACTTACTTTTTTTTTTTTTTTACTAGCTTCCTAGATACAGAAACATTCATGTTACAGATGCACAAACCTTTGGGAACTATGTTGTGGGTGTGTGGCTCCAGCAGTTAGTCCTGAATCATGGGAGAGGCAGCCACTTCTACTCATCACAACAATATGAGCCTACAGATCTCCCTGATGGCATCAAAGCATTCAACATTGTTTGAAAAACACGTTCTAATTCCTACAGAAACTGGATTTTCTTCTTTGATAACCGCATCAAAAGAAATGGGTGATTTCAGTCAAATCTCCAATCTTCTATTTGGCAATAGTGAGATGTGTTCTTCCTAAGTATCTGTATCATTTCCTTCTTACGGTATATAAGCCTGAATTATCAAAGAGTTAATTAAGATGTCCATGAATGATAAGCCCTGGTAGGTAAGATGATCGATTTAGTGGATATTAAACCCACCATGTAGACTCTTCGACAGCTGAGAAAAATACCACACAAAGGGGATCTTTGGGATTGTTCTCTGCATGGACACAGGATGAACCTTCGAGCCACAGTAAATTGAAATGATGACTTGCTACCACATAGTTTTAAATAGTGGCTATTAGCAAAGTTTGTCCTGTTAGCTAACTCTAGCACTTTGTGCTGAAGTTCAGGAATGTCTCCTTTGTTTCAATGTATTTATAAGACTGATTAGAGTAGATGACATTTTCAGGTCGTTCCCACCTTCTTTTAATTGGCTGTTAGAACATCCCTGTCTTCCATGAGCCACATTCTTCTTTGATAAATCTTGTTCTCTATCCCATCACATAAGCACCGATTAACGTCTAGATTTGCTTTCTAACTACATAGGAACAATTGTATCAATTTATTTTATAATTTTAGTTATTAAATTAAACCACCACCTGGCCCTAATAATATGTCTCATAACACAACCTTCTAATTGGTTTAAGAGTCTACCCCATATCTCCAATTAGAGACATCACCAGCATTGACTAAACCTTACTCAGATCAATATTGTCCATGAGCATTTATTTTCAACGTCTTCACACAAGCAATTCTGAGTCTTTATATCACAAGTTCATCATTTATAAATAAAGTATTATGTTGACTTACTATAATCAATACAAAATGCATAGCAATTGGTTGTGCAGAAAATATTTGAAAAGTATCAGAAATATTTAAAAACATTTAGTTTATTTTTTTTTCAAATAAATTGCTATACATTCTTAGAGAATTCCATCTTCTGTGATCTCCTCTGAAGGCCAGTGTCCTCAGATGTGGCAAACTGTAAAACACTTCCACAGGTTTATTTCAACATCTAGAAATTACAAGTATAAAGAAAGTACCAAAGGGTTGAATGAAGCCATGTAGAAATATCAGTTACTAGAAAGAGAAATTAAAAGCAAAAAAAATGGACATTGTGTTTTTAGATACATATATAACATATTGTTATGGCAATCAATTACAGCTAAATAATTCTGTACAATAACAAATTGTATAGCAATTTGGTCAATGGTAGAACCCATATGTATATACAATATATTCTAATAAGACTATGACAGAGATGAAAGATTCTGACTTTTGAGTAAATTTATAGTGATTCCTCTGTGTTTTATCTGAAAATGTAGAATAAAAATAGAATTAAATAGAAATACTATTTTATTCCAAAGCACTACACTGTTTTTATAGCAGCATGCTATATGTTGATGTGACATAGGGGTACAGCTGTCTATACCATTTGAGGCTTCTGTAAGTGTAGTGTATGATGTGTGCATAAGGATGATGAAATAATTTTCACAAGTTTCTGAGAATACATCCCTGTTATTATAAACTAACAAATCAGTTGTGATGTTCAGTGTGATCTTAATGCATTTTCTATGCCCTGAATGGCTTGTTCAAAGGCAGCAGTGACTCAGACCTACAAGTATCACAAAATGCCCATGCAGTTTGTGATTCTATGGCACTCTAACACAAACCCAGAAGATTCAACTGTGAGAGAGAAATATCTCAGGCTTTTGTTTAACTTCCTCTCAGACATAAGAAGTCTAAATTTAGAATAAGTCCAGATATTAAGACTTACTTTAATGACCAATATCATATAAAGAGAAGCAACCAGAATTCAAACACTAAAGAAATCACTAGAAGTAAATATTCAGTAAACTTGTTTGTAGATTTAGCATAAATGTATAAAGCATTAAATAAAAACAAGTTTACACATTTAAAATATTATATATAAATTCTTATAAGTATTATATATATAAATTATTATACTGTAATACAGTAAAATAAATCAGTACAACCAAGTATTACTTAAAAGTAAAAATATATAAACAGAATATTTCATGAAAGTCTGAAAAAAATATTTGATGTCTTAAAAATTATCTTGTGGGACTAGGTGCAACAATTCATATTTAACCTGCAAATATGCTTTAATAAATATTTTCAATACTTGAAAAAGGTCTTCTGAATGTATGTCAGTTGAAGAAATGTTGACACTATTATACAGTGTAATCTAACATGTTCATGTTCCTCCCATTATCTCAATTTTAAAAATATCATTTCTGTGATGATCTTCAGAGAACATTATGAACATTATTTTCCTGGAACAATATCCAGCTCATTCCTCATCTTGTGTAGCTTGCTTAAATGAAAGCATTTGGAGGTTCATCTTTGCTTTCTCTGTTTTGATCACATATAGAGAATAGATGGAGAAATCAGTGGAGTTGTCACTTCCTTGTTTTTTGTCAGTTCATTTTCTGCCTCCTTAGAGGCTTATTCTGTAGACACCTTTATATTTGTAGTTTTCATATAGGATATAAGCCTCTGGGTGGAGACGATGTTCACTCAACAAGCAACTTCACCACTACAGATAGCTATTGATCTTGATTTGAAGGATTTTTACATTTATCCTTGTGTTTATCCTTACCAGACAGCTTTTGAAGTTTTTATTGCCTTTAGTTATGTTCTATAAACTTTTCATATTGCTTTCCCACAACATTTTCCCCTTCTTGTCTAAATAAAAATGGAAGGGTTTTTACTTAAACATAGTATGATTATATATGATAAAAACAATTATCAAGTAAGGATTACATATACAATGACCAGTCCATTTGTGTCTGACAAATTCAGAGAAAATACTCCAATATCTATCTTCTCTTAGTGATTCCAAAGTTTTATAGCTAATATACTTTCTGTCATAACTAAGAAAATCTATATTTCTAACCTTTAGTCTTTAACTACATCAAGAACCCCAAAAGAATGTAATATTAACAAACAACAGAGACATCTGGCTTTAAATTTGTATCAGTATACCAAAATTCATGCCAATGCAAAATATCTGATATTTATAGTTCTCTTTTTATCCTACATTTCTGTATTCCCCTAAAAACAGCAAACATAGATATCCCAACAAATAACCAACAATAATCCATCCACCCCACCTCTTGGGAATGTGGGTGTTGTTTTCTCTAGACTACTTCCTGCTATATGTAGGTGAAGGCATCTATAAGGGCCCCTGAGAAAATAGAGATAATGGCCAAGTCCTGAGAAGACCAACTGTAACCTTTGTTGATACATATCACCTGTCAAGATTCAGGAGGTCATTTTGATCAAACCTGGTCCATATCACCCCTGAAAAAATCTAAAGCCTCTTATTTCCTGTCGAAATAAAAATTAAACCTCTTTTCCAAAGCAATGTGATTCTTTTCTGGTTTCTTTTTTCTTCTTCTTTTTTTGAGATATGGTTTCTCTGTTTAGCTTTGGAGCCTGTCCCATAAAAGCCACTGCCCGGCAAAGTTAAGGCATTTTTAAACCATGTAGTTTGGTTTATTTCAGTATTTCTTTCTCAATTACATGTCTCTTAGCAGCTGTCACTTGCTTATCACCAATCAAGAAATTCAAGGTTAATAGAGCAACATACAAGATCCAGACTCCCTGTGTATTTTACATATTTACCTGGCTTATTCTTTTATATTACTTTTATTCTCTTAAGAGACTTTATTATTTTAATATTATTTTTTATAATGATCTATATCCTTTCACTTTTCTTAAGCCTAAGCATATTGCTAGACACTCTGTAACCTGTTTAGAGCTCTTTCCATCTGCACCTCTTTTACTGCTGTTTTTTGAGGTTTTTTTTTTTTTTGTGACTGCATACCTCTTTAAATTGCTAAGTTTGTATCTGGGCTCCAACATTGAAAGCTGGTTTTGTCTGCGTTTGTCCAGGAACTGCATTCAGTCCCTCAGGTCTGAAACGCCAGTCTTGTTTGTGTTTTTGTAATTAATTTTTAAAAATTTAGTCTCTTATTTCTACTTAGTTTGAAAAAAGGCTGTTTAAGTGCTCTTTCCTGTGGCAGAGTTTCTGGAAGGAGCTGTAAACCTCCACCATTTTTATCTTCTGATCTCTTATTCCCTACATGAAAATATGGACCCATGTTGGAACACCAAAATACTGTTCTTGTTATTTCTTTACTCTTTGGTAGCCTGCAACTGAGCTCACAAATAAAAACAGGGAGACTAATTCTTACTTATGAATACCCAGCTTTAGCTTGGTTTGTTTTTAGCCAGGTTTTCTAACTTAAACTAACCCATGTTTCTTCTGGTTTGCCTCTGGGCTTTTTACCATTTCATTATTCTAAATGTCATTTCCCGTCTTATTCAGTAGCTGGTTGTGTGGCTGAGTGACTCGTCTGTACTGTCCTCTTCTCTTTCTCCTTTTCTTCTTCCTCCCTCTCTTCTTCTATTATTCTCTCTGCCTGGCAGTCCTGCCTGTCCCTGTTCTGACTATCTTTTGGCTATTCAGCTCTTTCCTAGACGAATCACGTGTTTTGGGTAGGAAAAGTAACACAGCTTCGCAGAATTAAACAAATGCATCATAAAAGAATGCAACACATATTCGTATCATTAAACAAATATTCCACAGCATATTTCACATATTTGTAAAATAAATGTCCCACAAATGTAACACATTTTTTGAAGATATTCCACAACTAATATTCTGCAACATAGACCATTTATTCATCTAATGCCTATTCTCTCTCTCCTCTTCCCCTCTCCTCTCCTCTCCTCTCCTCTCCTCTCCTCTCCTCTCCTCTCCTCTCCTCTCCTCTCCTCTCCTCTCCTCTTTTGCCTTCTTCTCTTTTGGGGGTATATATTGGTTGTTTTGATGGCATTCCATTAATATTTAATTTTCTTTCACTTTACTTTCCTTTTTTCTTACAGATAAGGTAATTTCCAATAACAAATATTACTCCTGATTCTTGTGCTTGCCATAAGACAGTGACTCAGCTCAATTTACAAGTCTTTCAGCTTATTTACTGCACTTATAATTCAGAATATGTCTGTTTCTTCTATACTGTATCTAATTTCTTTATGCTAGTTGAATTCTTACTTTTAGTCTACTCATTATTCTCTCATGTCTCATCAGTCTCCTCACATATTCATGTACAGTTTTCATGATTTCCTTTAACTTTTCTGTACACCTTTAGGTCTCTGAGAATATTTCTAAGTCTTTATCCACTTCTTATTCTCTCTCATAAAGAAAAACAAAAACATAAAGTGAAAATCAGAACAATAAAAAACATGACCCCCATCAAGATGTCAAATGAAACAGCTTACATAAGAAACAAATTTAAAAAAAAAAAACTCAACATGGAATTTGTTTGGGTTGGCCAAATGTCCCTGGAAAAAGGGAGCTGGGGAAGGGGAAACATGATAAAAATATAATTAGTAAAATAATTAAATATAGAAAAGACACTCCTAACTTTGGAACAAGTAGAAGGAGGTGGTAGAATGGAAGGTTGGAAGGAGGAGAAGGGAAGAAGGAAGGAAGAAAGGCAGGAAGAAAGGAAGGAAAGAAGGAAGGAAAGAAGGAAGGAAAGAAGGAAGGAAAAAGGAACATGTAAATCTTTGTCTAGTAAGCCTAAAGTCTCATTTTTTTAATGGGGAATTTTTTAGTTTTATTTTGGATAGACCATATATTTCAATTTTTTTGTATGTTGTGTGATTGTTATAGAAATTGAACATTAAAGAAAATAGCACTAGTCTCTTCACATGAGTGTAGAATAGCTCTCTGCCAAGACTTGCCATATCACTTCAGTGTTGAGACTCCAGATCTTTACACTTTTTCTTGTGTGTGTATCATCAGCCAACCTATGTGCATGTCCCGTCTAGGCCCCCTGTTTCCACGCTACTTCATTTGTGGACACTTTTGTATTTACTGTATTTTTTTCCAGTCCTCTGTGTATCTCTAGTCATGCCTGCTCTTTTGGTTTTTTTTTGGGGGGGGGATTTCGAGACAGGGTTTCTCTGTAGCTTTGGTGCCTGTCCCGGAACTAGCTCTTGTAGACCAGGCTGGCCTCGAACTCCCAGAGATCTGCCTGCCTCTGCCTCCCGAGTGCTGGGATTAAAGGTGTGCGCCACCACCACGCGGCTCATGTCTGCTCTTTATCTCAGGTTTCCCCATGCTGAATCTGAACCCATTTTATCAGAACTTAAGTTGCATATACAGCAGACCCTCTCATAACCACACAAACAAATTATAAAGAGGCATTGACTCAATCTTTTCTTCATGGTTATGAAAGGCTTGGGGGATGATTGGAGTTTTGATCTCTGCACACTGGGTTAAACAAGAGCGACTACACTACTATGAAGGGTCCAAACATTTCAAATGTGGCTTTTCTTAGTTGTTTGCTTGGTTGTTTCAGAATATTTACTAATTTCTAGAGCTCATTTAATTTATTTCACCAGTTTCTAGTTTATTTAGTATTTCCTTGGATAGGTGGGTGCTTGCTGCTTTGTGGTCTATTACACTAAATTTCCTGATCTTAAAGCTTAAAATCCTCTTTGAAATGTACTAGTTGGTTGCTTGAAACTTCTCTGGAGGGAACCTGAAATGACCCTATTTTATAGCCATACTGATGAATATCTTGCGTACCATCTTAGAACCTTCATCTGGCGATGGATCGAGATAGAGATAGAGACCCAAATAGGAGCACCAGACTGAGCTCTTAAGATCCAAATGAAAAGCAGAAGGAGGGAGAACATGAGCAAGGAAGTCAGGACCACGAGGGGTGCACCCACCCACTGTGACAGTGGAACTGATCTATTGGGAGCTCACTAAGGCCAGCGGGACTGGGACTGAATAAGCATGGGATGAAACCGGACTTTCTGATCGTGGCTGACAATGAAGGCTGATGAGAAGCCAAGGACAATGGCACTAGGTTTCAATCCTAATACATGAACTGGCTTTGTGGGAGCCTAGCCTGTTTGGATGCTCACCTTCCTGGTCCTGGATAGAAGTGGGAGGACCTTGGACTTCCTGCAGGGCAGGGAATCTGGACTGCTCTTCATTCTTCAGAGGGAGGGGGAATGGAGTGGGGGAGAGAGGGAGGGGAAGGGGTAGGGGGTAATGTGTGGGAGGAGGGGGAGGGAAATTGGAAAATGGGGAGGAGGCAGAAATTTTTTTTTCAACAACTAAAAAAAATAAACAAAAAAATAAAGAAAAAAACTTCTCTGGACATCCTCTCATCTCCTGTTCTCTCTCTCTCTCTCTCTCTCTCTCTCTCTCTCTCTCTCTCTCTCTCTCTCCCTCCCTCCCTCCCTCCCTCCCTCCCTCTCTCTCTCCCCTTTTCTTATGGTTACCAATTTACTAGATCTAGTGAATCTTCACTACTTGAAGAAAAATTTCAGGGTGATTAGGCCTGCCTTAAAAATTTTACTGACTTTCTTCGAAATGCAGAGTGATGGCCCTGATTAGGCAAAGATATTAACTTGATTCATAAGATTTTGGCAAGCAGTTTGTTGGTTTTTTTTGGAGGTGGGGTGAGTTGTCATGTGTGAAAGAGTTCATATGAGTGATTTGGGTGCTTAGGAGAACTACAGGGGCAGAGTAGTGAAAGAGACCAACTAGGCTACAGTTAACGATTTTCAGGAATGAGGATTAAAAACTGGAGAAGTGAAGAGGTGAACAAATTTCTTCTTATTATTACTATAGGTTTTAAAATGATGTTAAGGCTCTTATTCCCACAGTGTGTCTATATTACAAAATAATATGGTCAGCCAAAATAATAAACATTACAACAACAGTCTGCAGAGAACTGGTGTCTGATTTATTTATATAACACTGATTGCTAGTCGGGCATATCAACACATATTAAATGAAACTATCTGTAATATATTTTAAAATCACAATTACAAATACAAACCTATAGTATGTATTTTTCTACAATAACGCAAGGTTTATTGTCAAACAGCATTACACGAGCTATCCAGAAACGTATGAAAACCATTAAAGATTGATGTACACATTGGAAAATAAAGTTTGTTTAGTTCTGAAGAGATTGTATGCACGATGCATGTTATTTTTTCCTGGATATGCAAATTTCTCAATCTTTTCTCTTATCCATCATTCAGTTAACTAGTTGAATGGAGGAGGGTTAATTACCAAGAATTCTGCATTCTACAGTCATTGGAACTATTTTAAGTCTAGTTTTAAAAGAATGAATCACAGTGGTCTTCCTCTGTCCACTCTCATTAGGTGTTGTTTCTGTTTCCTTTGCCTGAAATATGTTTTATCCTCATTTCTGTTCACCTTTAAGTTTGGTAAATGAGATATGAAGAAAGTAGAAGTAGTGCCCAAGTTAGTCTTCTGTTTTTAAAACAGTGTACTGCATAAGAAACACACTTTGTGGCACCTAAATGCTAGTCTTAGGCCATTCATTATGTTATAATGTAATACTGCTCAAAGAAATTCCAATTTCCTTCCATATCTACCATATAAGTATAACCATTTGTATCAGTAAGAGCAACATAGAGTTTGTGGGGGAAAGTCACTAGAAAATTTGAACTGTTGAAACTATCTTCCCTTTTACACTCTTTTTTGTTTCATTATTTATTGATACAAATAGCTACATTAGAGGTTTGGTGTAAATACTTGAGGGTACTACATTCTTAAGGTGGTAGCTCATGGAGAGAATGCATGGTCAACAATGAGAGCTTGTGATTAGGTCATGCCCTTTCTCTCTTTCCTCCAGGGGCTTTTTGATATACTTAGTAGAACACCAAAGCCCTTCCTTCAAAAACTTTTATTTCTCTTTCTCCAAACTTTTCTTTTTCCCTTCTTCATACCCTATCATTTTTGCTGACTCAGACATCTCACGATCATGTCTTGCATAATGTCTACATTTTTCTGGTTCATTGCTCTTAAATAGTTTTTGCAACAAATATTTAATTTCCAGGTAGTTTTGAGAAGACAATTCTTTCAAAGTGTTTATATTTTTATAAACAGTATTCTGCATATTTCTAACACCGTTTTACTACTTTATTTTTTGCTTACGTTTGTTTTATATTTGTTCTTTTATTAAATTGTACTCCCATTTTAGAATGTAAGCTCCTGGAAGGCAGGTCATTTATCTGTTATAATTTCAGCTTTCTGATTTGTAATTGCCATGTTGTGGTATTTAACAATAGTTAATGAGTAACTGACTGCCTGAATAAGCGAATGAATGTGAGTGCATATTTGTTAAACTCTAAGATTTGTGCCATGTCTACAATTCTAGAAATGTGCTATCTATTGTAGATTAAATACCTGGTCACAGTTCATAGCACTTAGCTTTTAAAAATTTTTCATAATAGCCTACTCTTTTGCTCTTACCTCAAAGGCCTGGACTCTTCTTTTAAGCCATTGCTTTAAAGGCATTTGTATATTTTTCTAAAGATGCTTAATGAGTTGGAAATAACCATGCATGAAGCCCTTTTAGTATAACCTTTACAAAGTTAGCATTTGCAATTTAAAATTCTTGTTAGATAACTTGCTAGAGGAAGATGTATTCATTTGTATTAGATTGTTTCTACTTCAGATCGTTTTGAAGTCACTTTTCAAGTAATTTAAAATATGAGGTTATAGCCCAGTGACAAGTGTGGATCCTGAAAGACAAATTCAGACTTCATTTGTGGGATGCTCTGTGGACAGCTTTGCTTGCAGCATTACTGCAGAGAGAAGAAAGAGTATGGATACAGGAGCCAGAGGCCTGGCAGTGACACATTCAGGATGCTGAGGGACAAAAACCTAATTATCATGAATGGAATTTTAGAATTTAATGTCCTAGACATTTCTGAGCATAGCTGTTCCACAAGAAGAGGGGAAATAGTGAATTACCACAACTGCCACAGAGTTGTGTTGGCTTTGGCTTTGCTGTGCCAGAATGCTGCTGAGCTTCTGACAACTGAAGTGATTTTTTTAGCTATAGAGTATGGCAAAATGTGCTGATCCACAGGGTAAGGAATAAAGGAGAGATGTCTATAATGCTCTATTCGGTAGAGACCAAGTGCCCATAAAAAATGTACTTAAATAGAAACTATTTTTCTTCTTAGTTAAAAGTAGAACTATAGCCTAGAGGGGGAAAACCCTATTCTCTAATCTTATTCCTTCGTTAAAAGGCAAAGCAAGGCCTGGAGAGTTTGCAAAGGTATTTTTACCTTCGGATTTATGTTTTCAACAGTGTCTATATCATTAAAACATATTTCTCTATAGACTATATTGATGCTTTCTAATAATTGAGAAGTGTGATTTTCCTGTCTGGCTTGGCTCACAACCACTTACCCAGATTTTCTTTGTTTGGTTCCTTCTTTGACACAAGACAAACAAACAACTTTAAAGGCACATTAGCCTGCGATGCTGGGACTTTCTGTGCTGAGCTCAGATGCGAGGATGGACAGTGAGGCTGCAAGCCAATCAGGTGCTGCCCGTGGAGATGCTGGGGTCTGTACCACTTTCATGCATATTCACTGGAAAAAGCTGCTGCTTCCCTGACATGGCAAAGCCGCTTCCTGCCTTGTGCTGGGATCCCGAGGTGCCAGTGTGATGGTGGTGGAGTATTTGAAGTCACTTGAATCTGAAAACTAAAGCTTTGTTAAGATGGAAAGTTAAATTTAAAACATTTTTCCCCTTCTGGAAAAACAAAAGCAGCAAGAAGAATAAGCAAAAAATGTCATTATTTTACTTTTAGGAGTTTGAGACCACTAACTCAAATATATTTCTGCATTTCTACAGGGAAATCTGAACACCATTACTGCTTCTTATGACAGGCAATTCATACTTAATACAAACTGACTAACACAACTAAAGTGTAGTTACATCTTAAGCTTCCTAAAACAATTTAAAGACAAAGTGATACACACATGCTAATGTGCTGCTAGTTATAAGCGTTCCTGAAATAATCTGCATCACTCAGAGCTGACCTTGACACTCAAAAGCTACTGTTGGATGCTAGAGCAGAGATGCATGAAGACCCACACTCCTAAAACAATTTAAAGACAAAGTGATACACACAAGCTAACATGCTGCTGGTTATAAGGGTTCCTGAAATAATCCGCATCACTCAGAGCTGACCTTGACGCTCAAAAGCTACTGTTGGATGCTCAAGCAGGGATGCATGAAGACCCACACTGTGGCCCTGACCAGTTCTGCCTCTACCTTGACCTCGTGCTTGACTGCCGTGTCAGGGAAACTCACGGGGCTTCATCTTCTCCCAGCAGTAAATGAGCAGAGCAAACACTGGCCTTTTTCTAAGACTTTCTGTGCTCATCTGCAAAATCAGTTCGTTTAGGAAATTTTGCTACATGCCCAGGTTGGGTTTTAAAACAACATATTGGTGAAATTTCTGCTTTAAAAAAAACTAAAACATTACCAGACATTTTCACCTAGTCAATGAGCTTTGTTCTCATAGACGTTAGAAGAAAATAGTTCTCAAGCAAAACCCGAATATAAACCCAAACTCACAAACAAAGCACAATGACAGCAACAGCAGACGAATCAGCTGCCACGGTGGCACAGCTATTTACTAATGCGTATGGGGTGCTGTGTTGTGCACTTTGTCTTCCATTAAGTTCTACGAGTCCTTCCATGAGTGACAGGTTACCATCTCTCAGTCTACAAACATAATTGTGCACAGTAACCACCCTCTTTCAGTCTGTCCAAATCTAAGTGTGATGATTCACAGTGTTGACTATCTACTTTTTTATTTTTATAATTGGAAGAGAAACCTGTGTTTCTCTTCGAAGAGCATTTCTTGATACCTTTTGACCCGGCCAGTTTCAAGCTTCCTCCTTGAACTTTATTTCCTGTCATTTTTGGTATTTTGTGTCTTTTCATCTTCCACTCAGGAGATCTCTTTCTCCTGGGTGGTGAGCGTTGGTCTGTACAATTCTCTCTAGGGCTGCCACTGGATACATTTGAATTCTGTAGTTAACAGGTAATACATTGACAAATCATTGCATGTGGTTTTTCCCCCGATCAGCTAACTCAGACACCTCACTGTCACTTCAGTGAAACATGTTCAAAACTGAGCCAGTGTCATCTTTTCCCAATTCCCCAATAAGTTGTATATAAGCATGCTATACTCTTTCTCCACACCACACTCCAGGACTAATTTACCTTAGTTTAGTTCAGTTCTTTCTTAGAGTCCACCATACTCTTCTTGCAGCCAAGTCACATTGCTTTTCACTAGACTTTCTCACTTGTCCCTAGAATTACTACAAATATTTTTGATTTCCGCTTATTCTCCACAGTCTAATCAATGAAGTGGTTTAAAAGGATATATCTGCTTATACGTTACCCCTCACTTAAAACTTTTCAGTTTTCTTCTGTTGCTTCTCAAATACATATACAAACAGCAGGGCAGGAAAGGCCCTTACTAATACCTCTGCTGGGCTTCACAAAATGCCCACAGTAACATCACTAGAAGTAAACACAACCTTAGAATTCCAAAACATTAAATACTCTGTTTTATATCTCTTTTCCTATACTATCAATTTTTCTTTAGTTTTTTTGCATTTGTATGTGATGTGTATGTGCGTATGCATGTTTGTGTGTGTGTGTATGTGTGTGTGATGGTCTCTTTTGTATATTTGGGCTTGTACTCACACATGTTCTTGTACATACTGTTGACATCTATTACCATCCTTGAGCACTTTCTACCTTAAATATTGAGGGGCTTCTCACTTAATCCCAGAAATCTCCAATTGGGCTAAAGTAGCGGTGAGCTTGTTTTGACTTCTTTCTCTGCACTCTGAGTCCTGGGGCAACAGGCAGGATACCAGGCCTGTGTGCATGCTGGTGATCCAAACTCAGGTTCCCTATGCTATTTTTATTACCTGGGATGTGATTTGCCCATGACCAGCCTAAGGAACTATTCATTATGTAATGTAGGAGGAGCTGTGGGCTGCTTCCTGCCTCCCAGCTCCAGGCCACCGGCTACCTTTACCCAAAATAATTACATGGAAACTGTATTCTTTTAGACACTGCCTGGCCCATTATATCTAGCCTCTTCTGGCTATCTCTCATATCTTGCTTTAACCCATATCTAATAATCTGTGTAGCACCACGAGGTGGTGTCTTACCAGGAAGATTCTAGTGTATATCTATCTTGGGCTGGAGCTTCATCGTGTCTGACCCAGAGAGGCGAGGCATGGAGTCTGCCTCACTTCTTTTCTTCCCAGCATTCTGTTCTGTTTACTCCGCCCACCTAATTTTCTGTCCTATCAGGCCAAGCAGTTTTCTTTATTGATTAACCAATGAAACAACAGATTGACAAATGACCTTCCCACATCAATGTAAGATATATATATATATATATATATATATATATATATATGTGTGTGTGTGTGTGTGTGTGTGTGTGTGTGTGTGTATTACTCTTCATAGACCATATTAATTATTCATTTCTCAGGTTTCCTAGTGTTTACCTCTACCTTGTTCAAACTTCATTTGTTTTCTGTATTCCAACATGTTTTATTTGTGAAACTCCCCTTCCTTATGTTGTCCCTGATAATGTTCACTCTGTCCATCTGTATCATTATTTTTCCAAAGGAGTCCTCAAAAATAGTTGAAAATAATAATTTATTATGTGGCAATATTTGTTGAGGATTTCATGGTCTATCCTTGTGGCTCTTTCTCCCATTAAATAAATCTGTGTATAAAAGAATAAAATGGGAATAGGTTGGTATTAACATCCCAAGAGAATATGTGGCCATCGATGGGCAAAGGACAGGAGAGAGAGAGAGAGCATGAGCATTAGGGGCACTACTGAAGGTTAGATGGAGACCACCTGGAGAAGAGGATGTAGTGGGAACGTATGCCAGGACAGAGATAAAAGTAGCTGTAATGGAAATGGTGGCTAAGCAACATCAAAGAGGCAACTCTCCTGTAAACAGAGTAACTGTGCTCTCATTCTGGCAGAGTTACAAGTGGATGGCGTTTGAGGGCCTCTGGTAATGGTCATGACAAAGGCTAAGGAAAAGGTTCAGATTTGGTCTAATAATTCTTTTACTATAGGTAGTCATATGCTATTAAGGCATGATGACATGAAATAACAGGTCATATTATAATATTTTAGTTATTTATGTTCATGTTTACCTAAAGGTGTTTCTTGCTTACATAACACTAAATGCTATTAATTTAGAGTTATTCTCCATTATAAACTTGTTCCTCCCTTTGTCTCTCCACTGACTACAAAGGCACTCTCCTGACAGCGATTATTTTTGGGTTTTGCTATTGAGTTCTCCAAGTAGAGCTCAGGTAGACCTAGGAGTGGAAAGGAAATTCATGTGATTAAAACAAAATGCTGCAATGTTTGGCTTAAGAAGAAAAAGAACACGGATATAAACATCTTTAGACATTTGTTTATAATTAACTGCTAATGATAGATTGAAAGATCTGAAAGCAACAGGAAGTGTAAATAACATAGGGAGAAAAAAGAGAAAAGAATAGTGTTAATAATAACATTTGCAGATGGTTAGCATTTTCTCTGCAAAGTATTGTTTTAAACTTCTGTTAAATCTTGCCAGATCCTGAGAGGTTGTTTGTTCTTAGGTAGAATATGTTACCACTGCTGCAGCCATTTTAAATGCTGCTGAAACATCTGTGAAATCAAGGCTAACACGTTCACAGTATATGCATGCACTTATATGTTTAGCTGATAGGCCTCTAAATCACCCCAAAGTTACTTTTGTATGGCTATATTTCCAGAAGAGCAAGTTGTAGCCTTTAGAGTATTCATATATTATTCATGGCTTAAACTGTAATTTTTCTTGGCTAGAACAAACATTTTCAAAATGTTCATGCATTTGCATGGTTTTCTTGTGTACATACCTGCAATCAACCCCTTCCATGACTTCCTAAACAATGAAAGCAGAATCTGAACTGTCTAAATCATCACAGTGTCAGTGATCCTATACTAAAAGATGTTCATAATATTATTTCAAAGGATATATTTCAGGATGTTCTGTTGCTTTTCGGTTACATGTATCTTGTTTTTCACCTAATTATGGATTTATGAGACCTTCATATTTATTTTGAAGTTGGAATTCTTAAAGTACCTAAAATATTAGAAAAATGCAATATCTATATGACCCCAATTTGAACAATTAAATAAGAATATGGAATCAAAATAAATTGACATTAATGCATGTCAATTAAGAGTAAATACAATGGTGAAAAAAACAGAAAAAGCAAAAACACAAGTTCAACAAGACTAGAGTGTTACACAATGATATTAGAGTTTCAGTATAGTCGTTTCTACTAATAGTAGCAGACATACATTTAAAATCACTTTAGCTTTCTATTTCGGTCTATTTGAAAATCTTAACTACTCCTGAAAAAAAAAATGTTTGGTACTGAGTAGAGTTCTGACCACTCATTTACTAAAGGGTCTGAGAATGTGTAGAAAGCAACTATGAATGCTGTGTGGACGTAGGAGAGTCTGTTCCATAGATACCCTCGGAGGTTTTGGAAGCTGATTTCACAGTTTATATTTCACAAATTTATATTCCCTCTGTGATCTGTGTGGATGAGCTTCATCTTCCGTTCAAATCACGGGTAACTATGTCACTCTGATCAAATGCCATTAATCAGATACTCAAAACTGCTTCTGAAGAACACGGAGATCTATTTAATAAGGTATGAAGTGCTTTTAGCCTAGTTCGTATGTGTTTAAGGCCTGCGATTCCCACAGATCGCCGTGCCGTGATGTGGTTTAATCATGAGATGGAAAAACACGGTGAAGTTACACCACAGAAGTTAAGAACTGAGTCCAGGGAACCTCTTTCACTGGGCTGCTTTGAGCTCAGGCAAGAACTTGGTTTTTTTTTTTTCTTTTTCTTTTCTTAAAACAATGTTTTCCTTCTCTGAGAAGTTCATACAGTCTAGGTTGAGTTTTATTCACCTTCCTTCTCCTTAGTCCTCCCACAATTACCCTCTCAATCTGCTTTCTAATTTTGAGATTCCCCTCTACTCCAGTAAAGTCCAGTTTGTGTCCAAATAGTCGGGTGGGACCTGGCCTACGGTTGACTCACCCAGGAGCTTCAGCATTAAAGAAAATCAACTTTCCTTTTCCCAGCAACATCAAATGGCAACAGCTCCTCGGGTAATGGTGGGATTTCTTGTCTACTTCCTCTTCTAAGCTGGGATTTGTGTGAATTGAGTATGCAGAGGTCTTACATACACTATCACAGTCGCTGTGACTTCATAAGCACAACTACCCTACAATGCTTATCTTGATGTTATCCACCACCTCTGGCTCTTACAGTCTTTCCTCCCCCTATTCTGGGAAGATCCCTGAGATCTGGGAGGGTTCATCATGCTTATTTTAAGCTCTAGAAATAATGCAGGTACAGTTTTCCTCAGTTAATTATTTATTAAATATTTTATGACTCTGTAATCAAAATGAAAAAGATAGTTATCAAAGTGCTGATTCCAAATCCTGCAATCATTTCCTTTCATTTTGCACCATTTTTCTTGTCTTTCTTAAAATTCCATGCTCACTCTCCATTGACCAATGGTTCATATATGAAGTTGTATAGTTGCCAAAAGTGCCAAATATCGTAATAGCATTTCATTTTGAGTATGTAGGCATATGGAATTTTGCAAATGGTTTTCTTCTATTTCTTAGAATTTCCTTTTCTTTTCAAAAGAATACGTATATTTTGGTAGAATCTCCAGAAAAAAAAAAACCTTTGTGATTTATCTTTAAGTCCAATAATGAACCTAAGATTCAGAAAATTAGACTCCCACTTCCTTGTTCATCATGACTTCTCTTTTAAGCAGTAATTAAAGGAAGAACATGTATTTGAGAACAACCTTAAATGTGTTGGACTAAATTTGCTGCAAAGAGGCTACAGGTGATCTAATTCTGTGCTAAGCATTTAGATGTCACATTTGGAAAACTCATTTGAAAAATCTAGGTTGTCATTCTGTTCATGTTATATCCACAGCCTTCTGCCTGGCACTTAGGGCTTTGTAACATGACCCTGATTGTAACGTTCCCAACTGTTGTTCTTGTTTCATCTTCTCGTTCTAAGTCTGACGAGATTGCTTGTCAGTTTCTGACTCTCCTATTATTTTCTAGACACTTTTCTTGGTTATCAAATTACTTCCTTGCTCGCTTTTTATTTTAGAGTTTCTCTTTCAAAATTCCCCAATTTTGATATTCTGGTGACTTTTTACTTTAAGAATATCTTGAATGTTGTTTTCAATCTAGCAGCATTTGGCTATTATTCTTTGAGGCATGCTTCACAATTTGCCAGTTCTATTTCAACCTTTAAAAGTCTTTTTGATCCTTGTCCTTCTCACTGTGGCGATCATGTATTTGTATTAGACAAACATTTTAGAACTTAAGTTGAATCATCTCCATTGATAGCTCCTATTTACATAAGACTCTAGGAAATTATTCAAATCACGGATGCGTCTTGTTTGCATAGACAAAGGTGGTGTACCAGGCTCTCCCCATTATATTACCTCATTAAGCCTCATTCACCAAACATGGGTTGAACACCTAATAATTGCAGGTTTCCATGTTACTCTGTCCTATAAATAGTATCAAATATAATTACATAATCATGTATCAGGAAATATATAATTATATACATCTAACATATTCAAAATAAATTTCTAAAATAAAATAATTATGCCAACTTGCTATCAATTACATCTTGTCTAAACAAAGACAAAATACTCATCTTTGTTCAGTGTTGTGTAAATCCTGATAAAAAGAATTAATCCTTCCACTTGGGAGAAACAGACACTGAGACATTCATCTTACTCAATAACTTTTTCACAAACGAAGGAAAAATTGTTTCTTCTCAGCTCTTTGGTTTCTTTTTGTTTCAGAATCTCTGATTTTAGCTGTTTCTTAGAATTGCTCATAAACAGGAGAAGAAATAAAGCCGAGGTCTCAGGAGCAGCAAACAATTGTGGAAAAATCATGAGGTAATATTGTCCTTGCAACATTTCCGGCCTACTTTTCAGGACTCAGGGGAATCAGATAAGCATTAGATGCGCGTCCAAAACAAACCACAGAGGTCTGTAAGCCACTGCCCACCCTTGGTATAACTTTCACAAGCAATTAACTTAATAGAATATATTCCTTTTCCATGATTAATACAAACAGAAGATGAAGCAAGTACCTGGGCGTGTGTCATCTGACAAGTCACTCTTCTTGTAAAAATCCAGGTGGTGCTGCCTTCTTAGGATGACCACATTCTGATATGTAAGCCAAAAGACATAAGCAGTGCATTATGGGTAGAGAGTTTATTTTCGTTATTCTTTTGAAATCCTCAGCTGGTATGGAAAACAGACCCTTTGAGCTAGAACAGCAGTTGTGCAGGTAGACTTCCTACTTTGGGAAAAGACCTGGTCTTTAGCTTATGGGAATCGAGCCGAGCAGATGTGAAAAGTTCAACCAAAGGAAGAACAGATTAAATGCACTTTTGTGGTTGAAAAACCAAAACAGATGTTTTTATTAAACCACAATAACCTGAACTCACTTAAATAGCACTAGGTGTCTGAATTTTAAATTTGTATTTTAAATACTTAAAGCATTAAAGTCATAAAACCTAGTGTGTGCCCCTAAACTCTTAATCTTCAAATTAAGGAGTTTGTATATGAATGGAAAAGAAACATAAAAACCATCCAGGAACAGAGTGTCACTGTCATTTGCTTGTCATCTGAAAATGAGAAAGCACCTCAAATTTATAACAAAACCTTTTAGAGAATTTTATTATTTTATTCGCGTTATTTGAAAACACATTCATTAAAAAGTCACAACCTCTTTGCAGAATAATCCTGAAATGTGTAGAGTACTGTGACTACAAGGTCAGTAGTGTGAACAGAAGGATAAAGTCAGAGAGAAAATGAAGACAAGGCTAATGATATATGGACCCACTAGCTATTGGCCAATTTACTGGAATGCTTTCCCACTCATGACAACACCTACCATGGGAGACAAGATGATGTGGGAAAGCAAACTCAAGTCACGCAAAGCTGTGCCTACTCATCCATATTTAATTTTGCTTTTCCATAGTTCCATGTTAACAGTCCAGTCCTCTACTTCAAACCAAAGGTTGAAAGTCTAAGTTAAGATAATTCAGAAAGAGAGTGAGTGAGACAGAGAGAGACAGAGAGACAGAGAGACAAAGAGAGAGAGAGAGGGACAGACAGACAGACAGCGACAGACAGACACACACACACACAGATAGAGAGAGGGGGGAATCTCAAAGTTAGACAACTTTAGTCATTAATCTAGATACAATTTAGTCACTGGGCCAAGAGGGATGAATTTAGCTAAAATGGGCTTTAAGAATGTAGTTTTTCACCTTTATTTGGAAAAATGACTGTTACATGATGTGTGATAATTTAGGGGAGAGCTGGGAGGATGCCAGGCTTCTCTGTCAAGCAATAAGTGAGTATTGGGGGGATAGAAGAATCCTTAATGCTTATCCAGTCTCACTGGAAGGATCCTCTTCTCCACTGTGACTTTAAAATTGGGAAATGAATGAGGGTGACTTCCAAATTGTCTGGGGATATTTTTTTAAATTGCACATAATTTTCTTTTTATATACACTTTTCAAAAGTTCCCTGAGGTTGTCTTGGCTCCCAGCCCTCATTTCCCCGTTCTGCCCTGACCTCCCTGAGAACTACAGTCTTTATTCTATTTTCTTCTTAACACCTCCGTGAGAATGACCACTGCTTCACTTTCACAACCTACAGAATGATCAGACCATTAAATCATCCATGCTTCATGCAAGAATGCAGTGCTTCGTGTTGGTTATACACTGAATTCGTAACAATTTAGCTACGTTGTATAAAATAAAATGTTATTCAAACAATTCCCTTGTTTCTTTTTGTTTTTAAAATGTGACTACTAGAAAATTTAAATCTAGAATGACTTATATGACTTACATTTGTGTATTGTAAAATGTTTTTATTGCATAGTTGTATATAGTGATAAAATAATAAGAATATTTGATTGCTTAGGAAAATTATATGTTTTTACCTTTAGTCAGAACAATTTTGAATATAAATTTTATTTAAAAATTAAGTTGTTGCCAATTCTTTTTTTTTTTTTTTTTTTTGGTTTCTTAAAACAGGGTTTCTCTGTAGCTTTGGAGCCTGTCCTGGAACTAGCTCTCACGGACTAGGCTGGCCTTGAATTCATAGAGAGCCGCCTGACTCTGCAGTGCTGGGAGGGATTAAAGGCGTGCACCACCACCATCTGGCTAAAGCCGATTCTTGGAATTGCAAGAGTGTTGACCAAGTTGATGAAGGTAGAGAATGGAAAGGCACTTCAGCTCTGTGAGGGACGACCCTGCCTGGCTGTGTAAAGAACAGTTAGCTTTAGAGGGGAAAGCCACTGTCTCCAAAAAAGTTGCACACATACAAGAATAAAATAAAATAAAAGTGAATCTTAAAAGCGACCCTAAAAAAATATTTTCCCAATGTGAAGCAAACTGTTTCTTACTTCTTATTCCTTTCAGACATCCACAGCCCCAGGGCTGTTGCTTTTGGTTCATACTCAATCCATGATCTTCGTTCAATATGAACTTAGTTAGTTTTCTGCTTCAAACCAGCTGGTGTTTGACACCCAAATATACATTGTTATATTTGTTTTTAATGTAATTTTAATTTGCATCCTCAATTCTAGATTATTGAGAAGTGTTTGTCTATTTACTCTATATTGCCAAACACGCTATCTCTTTTAATACTATTGTTATTTTGAAATTAAATCTCTATCTCTTTTTATCTCTTTCTGTATCAATTAATACATTTTCAAAACTGAATGAATCTAAAGGACTATAAGTGTACGTTAATATGCAACTGGTGAGCTTTGTCTCAATGAAAAATAAACAAATGGTTATAGTTTTTTTAATCTGAGATGAACTTAAAGTATATTATATTCCCTGCAGAATACAAACCAAGAGATAGGAGAACCAAGAGAGGTAGAGAGAAATAGGGAAGACCAAATGAATGCCTCTTGGTTTCAATTCTTGCTGTGCTCCTTCTTTTTATGTTGGTTTGAACATTTTGTCAAGCTGAGTGTGTGTCTGGTTTTTAAGGTTTGTTTTTGGATATTTAATATAGTTACCAAAAGAAGTCAGGCTGCTTGATATGTGTAATTGTTGAGAAACAGCTGTAGAAAAAAAAAATCTCACTCTGCTCTTCTTATTGAGACATGTTAAAAGAATTTCAAGGGCAATTTTGAGTTCAAGTTATTCTTATGCTACAAATAAGATATGAAAGCTTCAGCAACACACAACTTTTCTTAGCTATAGCGTAACTGCCCAGCAACATCCAATCACCATTTTATACGTGAGTCCATGATACATAATTTCACATGGGAATCAGGATATATTGTTACTGTGGTATTTATTAATCTCCCAACCCAGAAACTTTCTCATAAAATAAAGTTGTTATTGAAACATGACTTATTACCTTGAATATTTGTTAGTTGGCTGGCTATTTTCCTCTTTTATTTGTGAGCAGAAACTTTGTTTTTTAAGCCACTTAGCTTTGCTGTGCTCTTGAGTCCTTTAACAATTGAGCAGGTATTCTTATTGACCTAACCCTTTTAGTGTGGTGGAGGGCTGAACAAGAGAAACAAAATGTGAGCCCTCTCATCTTGAGAAATAGTCATTGTCAGGTTTTTCCAACTCCATTTCTCCAGATACTCTTTTCTCATAAAGCAAAGTTCATATAGTTTTCATGACCCAGATGAATATTCACTATTTTCATTGAATTTTCTCTGAATGATAATATTCTACACTAAATTTCCCCCTCATGATGTACTTATCATTGAATCATTCTTTTTTTTTTTTTTAAAAAAAGTTGCTATATAATTACCTGTTTATTCAGTAAATACGTATCAAGTGTTTGCCATAGTTTTAGTATATTAGGCCCCATGATGGAACAGGAGCAAAAAAATGGATAAATAAATAAAATAAAACTACCATAGGCCTGGTCTATTATCAAGATAGTCCACTTAAAAATGCTGTCTAGTGTAAGCAGGGAATTCCTAGAAGCAAAAGGAAAATATAGATTACTCTCACTTCAAGCTGGAGTTTCAAGGACCGTTTATGAAGCATCCATGCCTGTCTTCATTCCTGCGGCCTGATTTATGTGCCCTTTTATATTTATCCAGGCAATTTAAATATGCAGCGAGAGTTGAGGGCAAATGAACCTTAGTCCATCTGGGTGAGGTGTGGAGCCTTGGTTTAGAGGATGCTCACTCATGCCCATCTTCCCAACCAGTGGAGTCTACTGGCCTCTTCCCTTTTGCACCAAAGGTAAAAATGTCAAAGAAGTCTGAAAAGGTTATGCTTATTTTCCTAATAATAATATTATTACTGTTAGGCTATGTAAGCAGCTAGCAAGTTATAGCCCTGAGGATCTTTCCCTCCTTCTTAAATCTTACAAGTCATTTAAAGAAGTAAATAGTATGCCTCAGTAACCCTCAGCCTTATTAAGGAACATCATGCACTACCAAACCATTCCTAAATATTACCTCCAGGTTTTCTTAAAAATAATAATTTTCTGGGTATAGTTGCATTACCAATTTATACAAAAATGAGAAAATTTTGTGGCACCTAAGCATAGGAGATGTAGATATTTTATGTAATCACCCAGAGGTATAACTTAAAGGTTAGCTCAGAGACACTATCATTAAAGGTACAGAGGTTTACTGGAGGATGGCATCTTCATCCTTGTACTATTGTACCTATGTAATTTGTCTGTTTTCCAATCTTACATCTTCCTGTCTTTTTTTTGCTATGTAAAAATACATAAAACTGATAAACAAGCAAGCAAAAACAAAAAGGAAAGAGAAAACTTAACTTTTTTTTTCTTTTGTCTATGTGTATCACTACTTAAAAGACAGAACTCTTAGGGTGATAGCAATTTAAGATAGGACAGTACAATTCAAAACACACCAAAAAGATAACAGATTTAGTGAAACTGACATATGTTAGTGATTATGCAATCCTTCATTTCCCACAGATTTCTTTTTATAGGAAACTTTGGAAAATCCCAGAAGAACTGACCGAGTCATTTAAACCACAACAGGTTTCTTTCAACATCAAAACCCTGAGTAGGAGTGGGCGAGGCATAATTTAGCTTTTTCTTTTTTTTCCTCAAGGACAGGGACAGCCTGGTTCTGACTGTAGAGCAGTGGATCTGACTTCCTTCTCAAACTGAGGAGTCTTAAAAAGATCCAAGCCGAGGAAGCATATTTTCTCCATGACATGAGAAAGGGCTGAGGAGATCCAAATGAAAACGGACATTTCGCTTGAGTGACTGTTCGTATCCCACCTTGGCTTTGGGCCTAATTCAACAGGCACTTAGGTGGCTGAAGAGGGAAATTTTTGTTAAAGTGAATCCAGCTCTGCGTTGGACACAGAGCCTTTTGACAGGAGGCCGAGTTCCTTGTGCTAGCTGGCAAAACTAGCACGTTTCTCTTCCAGTTGTTGCAGGGGTTTGAAAATACCTCATTTCCTGGCAACAGTTTTCTTTCTCCAGGAGATAAAGGAAAGGAGTCTTCCATCTCCACCATAGAACACTTCTATCGTTTCGGAAACTGTTGTTTCAACCGGGCTGGATGGCTTGAACACACACTCTGGCTCTCCACGGGCTTCTTGACAGCTGGCTGATGAGCAAACAGTCTCAGCAAAGGACTCCCTTTTCTGATTGTCGGTGTCACTGGGAGTCTGTGGGCTGTCATCAGGAAGTTCATCTTACATGTATGACCACGGGGGCTGTGTGTGTTCAAATATGTGTGTCTAAAGTACGGGCAGAGTGCCTAGTTTGAAGCTTGCGAGCATACTCAATTGATTGAGAAAGTCAGAGCTGAATGAAGGTGGCACTCACTCCTTTGTCGCTCCCTAGGAAGTGCTGTGAAATCTTTAGTGACAGGCAGCCTATTATATTGATGTAGACTGTGTTAATCACAAATAGACAACCTACCCTGGTGGCAAAATGAATTAACAAAATCGTCCTCGGTGACATTTTAGGAAAGTAAGCTGAGAGCTTTAAGATGTCGTATCTGTACTTTGGAATAGGTTTTAGGTTAATACAGCACAGAATATAGCTAAGATGCTGAAGTTTAAGACAAGATGTCCTAGTGAGATGAAACAAACCAGAGTCATTTGAGATGAGAAAAACTCAGTTGAGAAAATACCCATAGCAGATTGGTCTGTAGGGCACTTTCTCCACTAATGATCAATGTAGGAGGGCCCACCCATCTTTCTAGGCAGTTTAGCCTGGGTAGGAGGTCCTGGACTGCATAAGAAAGCAGGCTTAGCAAGGCATGGGGATTAAGCCATAAACAGTATTCTTCCATAGCTTCTGTTCAGTTCCCACCTTCGGGTCCTGCCTTATGTTTCTGCCCTAACTTCCCTCAGTGAGGGATTGGGACTTGTGAGTTTTAAGGTGAAATGGACCCTCTTCTCACCATGTTGCTTTTAGCTATGGTGTTTCATCATAGCAATAGAAACATCAGCTAAGACAGAAACTAGTACCAGGTTCATGACGACAACATTGGCATGACAGACCTGACCAGGTTTTGGAGAGAGTTGTGGAAGGACTTTGGGTTTTTGTTCTGGAAAAGCCACGGAACGTTCAGAATTTAATGAACTGTTGTGGGAATTTAGAAGCTAATTTGGAGAGCAGTGCAGAGGATGAGGGCCAGGCTGTGAGGTTCAGATAGAAGTTTGAGAATCCCTCAAAGACTCTACAGGACCATCTGATATTTTGAATTCAGAATTACTAAAGTGAACAGGGAAATGGTGGTATACACATTTAATCCGAGCACTCATGGAAGCAGAGGCAGGCAAATCTCTGTGAGTTCGAGGTCAGCATGGTCTACAAGGTGAGTTCCAGAACAGTCAGAGAGTGCTCGCTTCGGAAGCACATACACTAAAATTGGAACAAAACAGAACGGAGATACAAAGAGAATCCTTGTCTCAAAAATGATAATAATAATTACTAAAGTGAAACTTTTGCTTTGCTGGGGAAATTGCTACTGATCATTTGAGACTGTAAGACTGATCAGCTGTAAGATGAGATCAGATTTAAGGAACAATCTTCCATCAAGTATTTCTTCAGAGTTAGCTCTCAGAGGCTGGAGTACAGAGGTAACCAAGGTCAGACATTGTGCTAGTGGCTGAGATTGGTGTTGTGTAAAAGACTCACAGGTGATTCTGGCATGAAGGTTCATGCAGACCAGCTAAGGCTTGGCACTGTTCCACGCCAGGAGAGGCTGTTAGTGAAGGTGCAGCTTAGGTTGCAGCAGAAGCTCCAGGATTGGAGGGGTCATTTATTTTATTTTATTTTATTTATTTATTTATTTATTTTGTTTTTGGAGACAGGGTTTCTCTGTAGCTTTGGAGCCTGTCCTGGAACTAGCTCTTGTACACCAGGCTGGCCTCGAACTCACAGAGATCCGCCTGCCTCTGCCTCCCGAGTGCTGGGATTAAAGGCGTGCACCACCACCGCCCGGCTAGAGGCTATATTTGAAGATGCAGCCCAGGAGAAGCAGAAACCCTGGCCTTTTGAAGATGTTTGTAGCATGGGGCTCCATGAAGAAAGCAGGAGGTGTCGAGGGGCTGGACCTGAGCCTGTGAGAGAAACTGCATTGGTGATGGCAGAACCAGAGAAGTGGATCCGCTCAGGTCTTTTGGACCTCAGTAGATCTAAGTCCCAGAAGTGTCAGTGAGGTCTACACTGTTGGACTTTGGTTTTGCTTTGCTTTGAACATAACTTTGCCCTTGTTCTTTCCTCTTGATATGAGAAACTATGTAATTTAATTTTGATTTCACATGATCTCACAGTTGAGAGGCTATGAATGTAAAAATTTGGATATTTTAAAGAAACTGAGCTTTTAAAGTGTTTGATTTTTTTTTATTTTAAGTGTCCTTTTTTCCTTAGATCTTTCCTTTTTATTTTTTTAAAGAAAGAAAACTATCTTTTAAAAAGAATTTAAGAAACAATCCCAGTTCCCACTCTCCCCCCCCTCTTTCCATTCCCTCTACCCCCAACCCCCACCCACTCCTCAGGGAGGATAAGGCACATTGCTTTGGGGAAGGTCTAAGACCCTCCCTACTATATCTAGGCTGAGCAAGATATCCATCAAAGACAATGCATTCTCAAAAAGCCAGTATAAGCAGTAGGGATAAATCCTGGTGCCACTCTCAGTGGCCCTGCAGTCTGTCCAAACCATACAATGGTCACCCATATTCAGAGGGTCTAGTTTGGTCCTATGCTGGTTCCTTCCCTATTTGACTGGAGTTGATGAGCTCCCATTAGCTCAGGTAAACTGTTTCAGTGAGTATCTCCATTATGATCTTGACCTCTTGGCTCATATTCTCACTCTTTCCACTCATCAATTGGACTTTGGGAGCTCAGTCCAGTGCTCTGCTGAGGGTCTCTGCCTCTGTTTCCATCTGTTGCTCGATGAAGGTTCTTTGGTGACATTTAAGATAATCATCCATCTGGACTACAGGCCAAGGCCAGTTTGGGCGCCCACTCCTCTGTTGCTTAGGATCTTAGATGGGGTTCATCTTCGTGTACTTTTGGGAATTTCTCTAGTGTCAGGTTTCTTGCTAGTGCCATAATGGCTCTCTCATTCAAAGTATCTCTTTTTGTTTTTTTGCTCTCATCTCTGTGCTTCCTCCATCTTAATATCCTGTTCCCTCAAGTTCCCACCCTCCTCTCCTTCTGCCCTTCTCTTCCCCTACTAGGCACCCTTCTCCCCCCACTCCCATGCTCCCAGTTTTGTAGGATGATCTTACCAGTAACACGGACACTGAGAGCAACAATAAATAAATGGGATCTTCTGAAACTGAGAAGCTTCTGTAAAGCAAAGGACACACTCAATAAGACAAAAAGGCAGCTAACATAATGGGAAAAGATCTTCACCAACCCCACTTCAGACAGAGGACTGATCTCCAAAATATATAAAGAATTCTGTTGTAGAAAGGGGGCCATTTGTTGGTTCCCGGCCGCTTATCCCTGAAATAATCATACAGAAACTACATTAATTAAATCACTGTTTGGCCCATTAGCTCTAGCTTTTATTGGCTAACTCTTACATTTTAACTTAACTAATTTCTATTAATCTGTGGAGAACTCAAGAAATTAGACATCAAAATTCCAAAGAATCTAGTTAAAAATGGGGTACAGAACTAAATACAGAATTTTCAACAGAAGAATCTCAAATGATCAAAAGACACTTAAGGAAATGTTTAACATTCTTAGCCATCAGAGAAATGCAAATAAATAACTAGGAGATACCATCTTACACCAGTCAGAATTGTTAAAATCAAAAACACCAATGATAGCTTATAATGGAGAGGATCTGGAGTAAGGGGAACACTCCTCCATTGTTGGTAGGAATGCAAACTTGTAAAATCACCCTTAAAATCAGTACAGCAATTTTTCAGAAAACTGGGAACCAACCTACCTCAGTACCCAGCAATACCACTCTTTGGCATATACCCAAAGAATGCTCAATCAAACTAGAAGAATATTTGTTCAACCATGATCATAGCAGCATTATTTGTAATAGCCAGAACCTGGAAACAACCTAGATGCCCCCTCCATCAAAGAATGGATAAAGAAAATGTGGTACTTTTACACAATGAAGTACTATGCAGAAGTGTAAAAAATGACATCTTGTAATTTGCGTGCAAATGGATAGAACTAGAAAAAAAAACCATCCTGAGTAAGGTAAATCAGACACAAAAATATGAGCATGGTATGAACTCACTCATAAGTGGATACTCTTTGTAAACAAAGGTTAATGAGCCTATAGTCTATGACCCTAGAGAAGCTAAGTAACAAGGTGAACCCTAAGAAAAACATATATAGGTCCATCTATGTGTCATTTATGTCATGAACCTTGATCTCATTCATTTTCTATCTTTTTGCATTCACTCTCTACCCCATACCCCTCCCAAATAAAATAAAATTTAAGAGAAAAAAAGGGAAACATTAAAAGTCTCATCATGGACACGGCAGTGTGATACAGTGAGTAGTGCTGTAAGCCTTCCTGTTCATATATCTTTACTATCAAGTATTCATTGCAAAAAGTAATTTGTCTGCTTTGAGGTCTCTGATTTCCAGTACAATATTGATGTTGAGTCCTCACTAGAGCTCTACATGGGTAACCTGTTGTTGTCCTGTCTTGTCAAGATTCTGTAGTTTTGTGTCTGTGGGTCAGATTTCTTTACATGCTCCATCAGGTCATAAGTAGAGTGGATATTAGGGTAGGCCAAGTCATAACCTTGGGTCTGGGCCTGGGCAGCTATAGGGTTATTTCATCAGATAAAATATGGTGACATATCTCTCAATGTTTACAACTTCAGGCTGGCTCATCCCTACCTGCAGTAATAGGGTTGGCTTAACTGCTCTTATGACCATAGGACCAGCTCTCCCACCTGCCCTGGGAGTTGATGGGGGGCAACTCTCCCCTGTCCATGTCACCACAAGACAGATAGAAAATGGGGACAGCTTTCCCATGCTCACAACTTTTAGTGACTTGATGACATCTGTGCTAACAGGGTGGGCTTCCCTGGCGAGGTGCAGGGCCTGCTCTCCTGAGTGTTGTAGCTGGTGGGTGTCAGAGATGGCTTTCCCACTCCCCACATGGCCCAGGCATAGATAGGCAGTGGGAGAGGGCATCATTTGCCTGTCTATGACACCAGAGACAGATGAGGAATGGGGGCATCTCTCCCATAAGCACAACTTTGGGGCTGTCTCACCCACTTATAGGGTTGGCTCTAGTGTGCTGCCTTGGAGAGGTGCGGGGCCTGCTCTCCCAAGTGCTGCAGCTGGAGGGGGTCAGGAACAGCTCTCCTGCTCTTCTGAACACAGGGCCAGCCCTCCAACTTGCCTCAGGCATTGGTGGGCAGTGTGGGGTTGGAGGAAAAATTTGAATTTTTAAAGACCATGGAACTTTTAAAAGTTGGGATGCTCTTTATGTTTTGATACTGATATTAAGATGAGATCTTGGAGATAAATAACAAAGAAAATGCTATGGTTTAGCATTGATATGTTTAATGAGGGATAAAATGTTCTAGGTAGTTTTTTTTTTTTTTTTTTGCTAACTTGATACAGGTTAAAGTTATTTGAGAAAAGGAAATTCAACTGAAAAAAATGCTCACAGTTGACTCATCTGTGGGCAAACCAGTGGGGCATTTTATTGATTAATGACTGATGTGGAAGGACCCCTCATTATGCATGGTGGCATGCTTGGACAAGTGGTCTTGGGGTGTATAAGAAAACAGCCATAAGCAATGTTCATCCATGGCTTCTGCTTCAGTTTCTGTCTCCATGTTTCTACCTTGAGTTCCTTCCCTGACGTTCCTCAGTGATAGATATGACCTGAGAGTCTTATTTATCTAGTTGAAGTTAATTCTCTCTTCCCCAAATTGCTTTAGTAATGGTGTTTTATTACAGTTATAGAAACCACAACTCAGATACAAGATAGAGAAATCATAGACAGGACAGAGGACTAAGAGACTTCCCAACTTTTTTTTTGACTTTCTTGTCCGGTTATTATTTTTTATTAATTTTTATTGAGTTCTACATTTTTCTCTGCTCCTCTCTCTGCCTCTCCCCTCCTCTTAAACACTTTCCCAAGGTCCTCATGCTCCAAATTTACTCAGGAGATCTTGTCTTTTTCTACTTTCCATGTAGAGTAGATCTACGTATATTTCTCTTAGGGTCTTCTTGGTTATCTAGGTCTCTGGGATTGTGATTTGTAAGCTGATTTTCTTTGCTTTATGTTTAAAAACCATTTATGAATGAATGCATGTGATAATTGTCTCTCTGGGTCTGGGTTACCTCACTCAAAATGATGTTTTCTAGCTCCATCCATTTTCCTACAAAATTCAAGATGTTGTTATTTTTTTTTCTGCTATGTAGCACTCCACTGTATAAATGTGCCACGTTTTGCTTATCCGTTCTTTGGTTGAGGGAAATTTAGGTTGTTTTCAGATTCTGGCTATGACAAACAATGCTGCTATGAACATAGTTGAACACATGTCCTTGTGACATGATTGAGCATCCTTTGAATATATACCCAAAAGTGGTATTACTGGGTCCTGAGGAAGGTTGTTTCCTAATTTTCTGTGAAATTGCCACACTGACACCTGAAGGGGCTGTACCAGCTTGCATTCCCACCAGCAATGCAGGAGTGTTCCCTTTACCCCACAACCTCTCCAGTATAAGTTGTCATCAGTGTTTTTGATCTTGGCCATTCTTACAATCAGAACAAGTCTTAAGCCAAAGCCTGATTCAGTTCAATTATTACACTAAAGTATTGATGCTATCCTTTCTTTGTTTGTGTCTATGTCATTGATTTGATATACACTGCATTATGGGGCTGCCATATTGGTGTATGTCAAACAATTTTATATAGAAGCTTTGGGGTAAGGAGGGCTGTTTTTGTAGGGCATATCTCCCTGCTTATCTTGTTACTAAAAAGTTGTTTGCACATTTATCCAATAAAAAACAGACTCTTATTTGTGCTGCCTACCTGGTCTTGTGAGTTCAAAATAGTTGAGATGACATTAGCAGTGGTCATAGATTTTTTGGGACTTTGTCTGGCCTGCATGGATATACAGAATGAGTTCTTTTTTTCATCTTGTTGCTGTTTATGCATCAGACTTTAACCATGGGTGGCTGAATTTAAAACTACTTAATAAAAAAAAATGCTGTTGATAGATGTTTCTGTCCCACCCATTCCTACAGCAATTCAGTCCCAAAGAAACACAGGAGCCTACATTAATTTTAAACTGGTTGGCCAATTAGTTTGGACTTTCTTATTAGCTAACTCTTACATCTTATGTTAACTCATACTTCTTTTCTGTGTTAGTCATGTAGCTTAGTACCTTTATCAGTGAGGCATTCTCTTCTTGCTTCCTCTGCATCTGGTTAATGACTGCAGACTGAGCCTTTTGTTTTCCCAGAATTCTCCTGTTCTGGTCACCCTGCCTATATTTCCTGCCTGGCTACTGGCCAATCAGCATTTTATTAAACCAATACAAGTGACAAATCTTTACAGGGTACAAGACCATTGGCCCACAGCAAGTTTCAAGAAAAATAAAACAAAAAAAAAAATGCTTTTCAATGCAGTGTAAGGGTTTCTTTAATAGGATATTTTTTTTTGTGCTCAGTGTAAAATGTTGTACAAATTCAATAAATATTTGTTGACTGAATTAATAAATGTATAATGCCTTTGGAACACTTTCTTAATGGTATAGAATTATATATAGTTAGAATTGGTAGTTATATTTAAATAATTCATGTGGATAGCTCCTTAAATGGTATGATAAAATGAGAGCTGTTGAAGCATAAGAATAGATTTATTATCTTTTAAACTCTCCTACCAACGAGTAAATCTCATATTGCAAATATTAACTGTGACAGATATTGTGTCACACAATATCTACCTGGTATCACAACCTTCTCAGGATTCAGACAGTGAACATTTTGAATCCTAAGTAGGGACTATTTAAGGTAATGAGTTCTGAATAATATTTATTAACTATATTTTAATGATTCATCCTTTTTTATTAAAAACATTAAAATCTTTTAGGAGTCACTTCATAAATGTGGCTTTAATTTTTTTACTATATTCATGGGCCACTACTTTCTTAAGAAAAGAGATTAAGCGATGCAGGTTTAGAGAAACAAATTACTGTGCTAATCTCCCGGTGTTTTTCTTCTTGATATGACCACTGATGCCTAATTGGAGCAGTGTGGATCTCATTGCAGTAGGCTTTTCATTACTGTGCTACTGAATTATTTGCTAGGGATTGGAAATCTGGTGCTAAAGGAAGAAAGCCCAGAAATAGTCCAACTCTTCCAAAGTAGTTTAGAGAGACAACAGGGTATTACACAAAGGTAGCCATTGTAGGCATATTCTCAGAATTCCCAGGTAATAGACCTGTGTTTCTCTGTGGCATGCACTGTCAAATAGCCAGGAACAACGTGGCTATCCTAGTCTAGAGTACAAATGTCTGTAGTTGAACCTTGAAGATTTCTCCCAATTAAGTGGCATTACTTGGGCAGGTTTCTGGCTTCACTTCATAAGGTAGGATCTAGGAAAGCTAACATTCCTGTCTCTAGTGGTGATAATCCGCTTATGCTGGATAGCACTGTTTTCTTAGATGAGGCAGGTACATTTCAATTAACCATGCTCTGCTGGCATTCCAGGTTCCTTCACACACCTTTCTACACACTGCTTAAATGGTCAGCATAGATCTCTGTCTTTTGTAACCTTTTATCATAGTACTGAAGCCCTTATTGATGCCTGCTTCTGCTACAAGGATATTTTATAACCTGTCTCAACATTTGCTCCTACAATGTGCTAGAAAATATAATAAAGTCTCAGTGGGTTTCTAAAATATTTCTGAATCCTAACTATAACAACCTACTTGCATTTTATCTCTTCTGTTTTTAAGGAAATGTGACAAGGCCTCCTAACCAGACTTTCTAGCTACAGTCTTTGTTGCTTTTCCTATATTTTAATCTCTTGGTGCATTCACTATTTCCAAGAATTTTCCTCTGTCACTGTGCAACTGTCTATAAGTGATACTGAATACCTCACACCGCTTCTGTATGAATGTAGGGTAGTTGTTTTTTAATGTCAAGGAGCCAGGCTAAACCCTAATAGACAGTAGATATATTACTCTTTCCAGTACTTATGACTTTCCTGCTCTTTACCATTTAGAATTAGACAATTTTTAAACAAAAAAGTGGAAATCATTTATTGAATTAAAATGGGACTCATATTACATATAATAAGCCAAATATTTCCTCATTCATGTATTTAGGAGGAATTATTTCCAATAAATACCAACATAAAAACATGCCTGCCTCAAATTTCTATTGCTATATATGTTTCTTCTTACTCCACTGAGCCAATATTTTCCTCTTTCAGTTTCTCTATTAACTTTAATTAGACTCATGAGTTTGCTGGCCAGGTGGGTTTTCCCTAAACACTCACAACTAGGCTTTCTAGGCTAGCAATAGAATTAAGTTAAGTTGCAATTTTGAGGCAGAATCAAACATTATAATATGGAGAAGGTTCCAGGGCCACCATAACTCATTTTATACACCAAGGACTTCAGCAGACAGCACTTTAGTAAGCCAGGCTACACATGTTTTAGGGACTACTATGGATCCATTTTCAAAAGCAATATTGGTTATGATTCCACAGCTGGAAAAGTCCCTTCATGTGAAAACATGCTAGGTCCGTATGGTATAAGGAATATCACTCCGAGTGACCCACTCTCTGTTTTAATGTGACGTATCAGCAACAGAGAATTTTGCAATTGTATTGTCATAATAGACTAGTAAGTTTAATCTAATTTGACACTTGGTTTTGTTTTGTGTCTTCTAGGAAGTATAAACCTGCCCACATCATGTGTTTCCTTTAGGGTATTAACATGTATCTCTTGTGTAGTTTTCTTAGGAAGTCTTTAAAAAGGTACAGAACAAAGCTGAAAATCTTCCCTCTGTCCTACGGGGCATTAGATCAGCTCAGGTACTGGCTGCTGGTTTAATAAAAGGCTAGGATTTCCATTGACTTCAGGCAGGCTTAATGTATTGTTCTCGGAGTGAGACAGTCAGAATGAGTCAGGAGCCAAAGAATACACTTTATAGACACAAATAATCGTAAATTCAGAATGTCACCTTTAGGCAGAGGCATTTTTATTATTGTTAGTGGAGCTGCTGAGTAGGTTTGATGTTTTATTCTCTGGAGGACTCAATGTTCCCGAGTCCTGGAGCCCTGTCTTTATCAGGCTCACAAGGAGGGAGCCCAGCCAAACTTGCTTCCTATACTTCTCTATGATTGATAGCAGATGGCATGCTTTAAAATAAACCTATCCATTAGCAGTCCTCAGTGTTTTTACTCAAGGCATTTACAACTGTCTCGAGCAGGAAACACATTCACTCCACAAGCAAGCTTCAGTCCACAACAGCTGTACAGGTGCAAATCTCTTATTAACTCTTAAACAGTGGAGAAATAAACAACGGCTCTCTCTTACCCTGTGTAGAGGTGTATACTCCAGAGCTCTTGCGGATTCACTCTCCTCCACAACCGAGGAGTTTTATCGAGACACAGCTATATCATGCACAATTATAGGATGCTTGTCCTCAGAACGTAGGTGTCATGTGGATGTTGTAGTTTAAAAGTTTGTGTCTATGCACACAGATTTAGTAGTACAGTACCAGTATTACAGGACTGTATCTGAAGGCTTAAAAAAAAAGATTCAGAAAATGTCCCTGGCAGTTCTCAGGTGTCTGGTTTCCTGTGCCTAAACTTGATGTGTCCTGAGATTTAAGCTAACAGCTTAATTTTAGACAGAGCATTTTGAATTCTTATCCTATTGATAGATGATGTCATTTTTATAATTATCTTTAATTCGTGTTTTATCTAGGGAAAAAGAGTGGCCTCTGGATTTTGGGATGTGTTCAAGGGAGGAAAGAAATCCTGTAGTTTAATCTGTTATCACTATTGACTTTATTTTAAAAGTTGTTCTAGGAAGCTACTAAAATGAGGTCCTTCAATCTTACCAAAAAGCTTGAAGAAACTATTAATGTCCTGGGTTTTACAAATGAGAACATCACTGTGCTCTCTTTGTTATGATATAAAATGGTGCCTTAACCCAGGAGGTTTTATGACTATGATACGTTGATGACTTTCTGTCTCAAAATCTTTGTTTCTTAGTTTAGAATCAAAGTTTGGGTCCATAATTTTACCTGCCTAATATCACTACTGTGATGATAGAGAAATATAGTGTTTGCATAGTGCTTAGACCTGCACCTGAACTCAATAAGTTGACGTAGCTTTAATTTTGAGTGCTGTCACCATCACTAGTGAATCTATTAGAGTGACATTAAACACCTGAGCTCGATTGGTCCTCTCTGCTTTCCCTCTATGTCTGGGACTCTGTGCTTTGAAAATGTTTTAATGTCCAAGCAAATCAATTCATTTGTTTTTATTTCACACTTTATTAATTAGATGCATGCAGACTTGCCAATCAGAGGCAGTCAACAGTGTGAGGTAATACCGGTTTTCTCTTGAAATTGCTAAGACTTTGCCCCAAAGCAAAGTAATTTACACTTTACCTTCAGCAGCTTTATTATTGGTGAGTGTGTTATTCCCTTAGGCCTTCTGAATAATGAAAGTGGTTAATGGAGCCCTCATTACAACCTTCCATGGGTCCCCATGGGCCCACGCTGCCATGATAGGTGAACCTGAGCCAAAATATCTCTTCAGTGGGCATCTGGAGAGGCGAGGCAGTAAAAGACATAAAATATGCCCCATGACAACCCTATCCCATGGTATTTTCAAAGAGGATAGTCATGTTAAATAGAAGAGTACCACTGACTTTCTTGTGAACAATATAGATGGTTCTGGGAAATACAACGGAAGGATACAAGTATGTACACAGTTCTTTCTACAACCATCTGTATGGGTCTCTAGAGTCGTGTTTGGGGAAATAATTCTGTCTTCTCTCTCTCTTGCTTTTGTGCTCTCTCCTATCCAGTCTTGATTATTGTTACTTTTTCTTTCTGTTTTTTGTTTGTTTGTCTTTCTGACTCTGAATCTCACTGCATGGTTGGGCTGGCATTTAACTCAGGGTCCTCTTGAGTAGCAGATTATGGAAGGAAGTGCCACCATATCCAGTGAGCCGAATGTTTTTTTCTGTTTTTGAAAATTCATTTAAATAATATATTTTAGAACAAATATATCCAAACACAGGTAAAGGAAGAAAAATGGCTAGAACAACAAAGGGATATTTAAGTGAAAAAAAAATCCTCTTTTAGAAATAGGATATTTTTTATTGATATAGATACAAAATATCAGATGATTGTATTTGCAATGACCTATGGTGACCAGAAACATTTCATTTGGATTTCTGAGATGTAAATTCATGTTTGGTATGGTTATAGAAGGTAATGCCATGCTGAATGGATATTCCATAGCTCTTATTGTAAGCTTCAAGGGCATATGGCTCGGAACCTGAGATTACTCAAGGGCATTCTGGTATACAGCTTTAAAGGAAGTTGATGCATTAATGGTTCCTCCACACTTCATTACTAGTTTTAGTATCACAGTAAATGGGATTAAGTTGGGTAGATTTATAAACTCTAAACAGAGAGAAAAATATCTAAGGAAGGGACACTAGGATAAGAAGTAAACGTGTAAACATATATATTCTCCAGAAATGAATTATTTTGGTAAGAAATAATTCATTTTTTTCAGACAGATATTATGAGCTTGAACAATGTAAGAAGATGCTTACTCATTAAGATTTGGTAGACTGAATTGATTCATGCTAAGATTGCATTACCATCCAAGTAAGCTATGAATTTGTTACATCTATTAGATATGCAGCCTCTTATTTTATTAAATTCCAGATAATCAGCCTTTGGAACACAATGGTGAAAAGAAACAGTGGTGAACTGGGTATCCCTTTACCTGCTTTCAACAGGGGAAAGGATTCAGCATCTTCATCCTTTTGGATGCGAACTACAGGTCTTTATTCTTCAATGGAAGGCAGAGTATGAAAGTCAAGGCTGGAGCTAATGGCATCTGATTCTTTCCTGCCTCCTCCCCTGCATGACAGGTAGCAATAATGGATTACAGAGTCTTCGTGCTGCACCAGGGTGAGGCCTCTGCAGGCCCAGTGCAATGATCTAGGCAGCTTTCCTGTCAACCTCATTTTCCACAGTGAACTTGAAAGGATATTTGACTAGCCCTGGTAGTCCTTGATGATCACTAGCATTCAGATGTACTGGATCAATAAAGTTTCTATCACTAGGTAGATATCTAGACACATGGTAAATGAAGAAATAAAGAATTCATACTTTGGTAAGTACACTTTGTGTGTCATCTCGAGACAAGCCAGAGAAGAAGGAGCCTGGGTTGTGGAAAAGCCTCCATGAGATCCAGCTGTAAAGCATTTTCTTAATTAGTGATCAACGGGGGGTGGTACCAACCCTGGCCTGGTGGTCCTGGGTTCTACAGGAAATCAGGCTGGGCAAGTCATGTGGAGCAAACTAGTAAGCAACACCCCACTCCACCCCCATGGTCCCTGCATCAGTTCCTGCCTCTAGGATCCTGTCCTGTTTGAGTTCTTGTCCTGACTTTCTTCAGCGATAAACAGCAATATGGAAGTGTAAGTCAAATAAAACCTTTATTCCCCAAGTTGCTTTTTGTTTCATCTCAGCAAAAGAAGCCACAGCTAAGACAATAAGTATCATGTAAATCCTGCTGTTTATATTGAATTTAACATCTGTATTCCTTTGATGAAAAAGTCATAGTAGGAAAATTTTGACCACTATCCCCACTTGTTCAAGTGCCATCATTATGATTTTAAAAATTCTAATCTATTTACTTGTTATTAATCACTTGACCTCTTATACAATCACTTTAAAATAATTCATGCCTCTTCATATCTAGTCTTTTTTCTTTCTTGATACAAAATGTGTTTCTAGGGTTCTTTTTTATAGCCACTCATTTCTTGAAAACTTGATTTTATTCTGCTAAGAATTAGAAATTTCTAAGCATAACACACCTACTCATTGTCTTTTCTCAATCCTGTGTCATTAGAAGCATTGGAAGTTGAAGTTCATTGCTGGTTGTAAGCTATGACTTCATCGTCTTCTATTATGGTTCTATGTATGAAGTGGACTACCATGACTCTGCACGCCTAAATATTAAAAAGCCTTTCAAAATCAAGATACATTCAGTTTATGGAACTTTACAGTCAACTATTAATGGAAATATCTAACAGAGCAACCATTTCTTAAACATATATTGAATTAGGCTTAATTCATTTTTTTCTGTGTCTCTCTCTTTTCCTTTTTATTTAAAAAGAAAAGGAGCTGAAGAGACGGGTCAACATTACCAATTAGAGTAAGCTATGAATTAGATACATCTATGGATATTTAGCCTATTATTTCAAGGAATTCCAGGACCCAGGTTCATTAGTTATGACCCATAGGAAAGCCCATAATAATTTGTAACTCAAGAAATAGAGGATTTGATAGCCTCCTTATGGCCTCTGTGGTACCAGGCATATATACATATCTATAAGCCAAAAAAGCATACACATCAAAATAAGTAATCTTTAAAAATTACCGGAGTGGGCAGAAAAAACTGACTAATCTAGTTTGGATTGAATTGTTGTTATTCATTTGAAAAGTGCTTTACATTTGTTTCATGATTTGTGCTTTCTTAGTCCTTTGATCAGTGAATCATTGAGAAAATGTGGCCTTGTGAGCAACATTAGGAGTTATTATTTATTAGACACATGGACATCCTTTGACTCTGTGATAACAATGACACTGGTCCTATTTCCCTATTAGGAAAGTTTCAACACTGTAAAATGGGTGTAATTTTACTAATTTTGTTTGTGTGTTTATAAAATTGAACCTGTAGCTATTGCCTTCAACTTTTAAGAGAAATAAGCCATCAAAGGCACATACAGCATTAGGCCTATGCTTCTCACCTGAGTCTTCCTAACAGAGAGAAACAATGACATTGTCTTTTTACCAAAAGAGTCATGAAATGTTACCCAAAGATCTGGGTTAAATTTTGTCTTAGTTAGGATTACTATCAATGTGATGAAACACCATGACCAAAAGCAACTTGGGGAGGAAAGCGTTTATTTTACTGTACTTTCACATCACTGTTCATCATCAAAGGAAGTGAAGGAAAGCAGGGCAGGAATCCAAACAGGACAGGAACCAGGAGGTGGGAGCTGATGCAGAGGTCATAGAGGGGTGCTGCTTACCCATTTGCTCCCCATGGCTTGCTCAGCTTGCTTCATGCAAACTGGACCATTCACTTAGGGGTGACGTCACACACAAGGGGCTAAGTCTTACATCAATAAGAAAAATGTACTGTAGACTATCCCACAGAAGAACCTTTTCAAGGTATTTTCTCAATTGAGGTTCACTCTTCTCTAGCTTGGGTCAAGTTGATGTAAACTAGCTAGCACAAATTACAAATGTATTTGACATTTCTGCTATTCAGTTAGATTTCTTGGAGTAGTGTTGTTGTATTTTATTGTTTAAGACAATGAAACAAGCAGATTATTAAATACTGAAAATGTAAGAAGTTAGCAGTTCTAAGTTATCATCCCCAAAGGCAGTCAAAAATTGTTAATAATTAAAGTGAAACAGAATTTACTTTCCAATAAATATATTGAGACATATGAGCAATATATTATTAATAATTAACACATAGTACATTAGATAATATTGTAATTGTTTATGAAATTTGTTTTCTACTCCATATTTTCAGTAGAGCAGTCAAAAAATTAATCTGCCAAGTTTGGCAATGCTGGGTATCAGTTTTCGTAAAAGTCAGGTCTAAAGGATTATGACTACAATTTCCTCATTGAGAAATATTCTTGTGATGATTCCCAGAAAGATTTTTTTAAAAACCCACCTTAATAATAAACAAAATAGCAGTATAAGTTTTTATGGAACTTTAATTCTCAAAGAATCCCAGAATGCTTATAAACTCTTATTCAAACCATACCCAAAGCCTGATGATGCACGGTTGCACACTGGTGCTGAAATGTCAGTTGGAGAACTCATTTCTGCCCAAAAGGGTGTGGTCTGCATGACCTAATGGACTCCTCTGGCTCTGAGTTTTGCTCTGCTGTGTAGGTGGAATTCCTGGGCTTTGGTGTTGTGCAAGGCAAGGCTGTATTGTGGTAGAAGGTGGGAAGTGCGGCAGAGGAGAGCGGTGGAGAGAGAGGCGTGGGAAATGGAAGGATAGCGTTCCAGTCTCCAGGTGGTGGTGATTACAACATAGTTAGCAGTGGTCAGAGCTCTTTGCCCTTGGGGTACATTAACTTTCCCAGGTGCTGTTTGAAAAGAAGTGCCTCAGATTGCCAAATGAAAAATTCTCTTACGGAATATTTTTATTTGTGCTGGAGGAAAATAGTAACAGATGAGACTGCTTCTCATAGAGAATCACAAGTGGGATGGGCCTGAGATATTTCCCAGTAAAAATGCATTTTACCTTTAAGAAAAACATAGATCACGGAAGACCTGTGCTTAGAGCATTGCCACAGGGCAACCTCTGAACTGTCTGGTTTTCTGGAATGCAGTGATTCACCAAGAGCATCTTCTGTACCTTCTGTAATTGTGCTGGCAGAGAGGGACTACAATCCAATAGGGCTTCTTTTTCTGACGTTGCAGTCTTTCCTAGGAACACATTGTCAAAATATTCAGGCTTTCATTTCTTTTATGGACATTTAATGTCAGTTATGTGCCAGGGATTAAGCAGAGGGTCTGAATATGTAGGAGGATATCATAGTGCAGTGAGAAAACACATATGTGCCATGTTCTAATGCATTTAGTGCTCAGCCTAAGAAGTATAAACTGATTTCTCTTATGTGTATGAGAAAAGAGAGGGAGAAAAAGAGAGAGGGGGGGGGAGAGGAAGTTGCTGAAGTAAAGCAGGGCTTGTAAGTGAGCTTGTCTACAATGCTTTAAATTGCCAGCTAAACAAACCATACGGTATTATTTCAAAAATGAAGTAAATAAGATAAGCTTGGTCCCATACACGAATAAATGGGTCACCCAAATTACTCATAGTGTTCACAAAAGATGTATTTTAAGGAAAACAGGATTTCAAGCAGACCAGGTTCTATCCATAGACACATATATACATTGTACACACACCCACACCCACAAATATACATACACATGTATGTACACACATATTTGTTTAGAGGGGAAACTGGGCTCCTTTTCCTGAAGAGTGATATATCAGTCACTGGTTACTACTTTTCTAAGCAGGTCATTGCCTGGAATCAAGGCAAAGACAATTAGATATGCCCTTAGCCTTTGCTAATTTTGTTGTTTCTGTTGCCTCAAATGACATCTTTCTTTTTTAAAATAGTTGTATTATTAAAAATAGCCTTGACTGGGCTTCGAAGAGAGCCCAACTATTAAAGTGGTAATGATGTAAACATAATGAACTTACTTTGGTCCCTAGAACCCATGTAAAAAAAATCCAGATGAGCTGTCACATACTTGTAATTTCATTACTGTAGGAGAGACAGACACTTGCTGGGGCTTGTTAGACAGGTAACCTGAACCAGGGAGTCCCAGATCAAATAGAGATCCTTTCTCAGAAAAAAGAAAGAAAGAAAGAAAGAAAGAAAGAAAGAAAGAAAAGAAAAGAAAAGGAAAGAAAAAAGGAAAAAAGAAAAAAGAAAAGAAAAAAAGAGAAGTGGGATGGAGCTTGAGAAACACAACCCAAGGTTGACATCTGGCTTCCACACCCACACCCATGTGCATAAATACACGTTGCACACATACACAAAACAGTCCCTTTCCCTTGGTACATTAGGAAAACAAACTTGAACACTGCAAGTGTCCACTGTAGGGCATGCATCAAGGAAATAGCTAACTCTCACACTAATGTATCATTAGTCATTTTTCCCATGCAACTATTGAATTTAGGCCTTAAACTTTCCTGAGGCTTCTCAAGAGGCTTCCTGCAAACTGGAAGATTTGTGCACTTGCCTTGAATAGTCATTCAAGTGGGAAGAAAGATAACCGAGTAGTTAGGAGAACCTGGCTTCTCTTTCAGAAACCCATGGTTCTTTTCCAAGCACTCAGATGACTACATGAGAGACCACAGTTTGAGGTGATTTGATGTTCTCTCTGGCCTCCCCAGACACCAGGCATGTATGTGGTGAGCAGACAAAACATTCATACACATAACATAAAAGTTTTAAAATTTCAAAACTTCTTACCTGCTAAACATACATACATACAGAGAATAAGAGAGAGGGAGGGAGGGAAAAAGAGGGAGGGAAGGAAGAACAGATATATGGGACAGACAGATGAGATAACACAGAAACAAACAGTCAGACAGACATAGACTTATGACAGTAGAATATTAAGACAAGCTAGGAGTCAGCAGAGGAATTGGATTCTTAGTGTTGTTGGGGTAGGCTGCTTGTTAGTTCCCGACTTCTCAGACTAGAAATAATTCCACAAAACTGTATCAATTAAACACTGCTTGACTAATGAATCTAGTGTAGTCCTAGAAAGCTCTTACATCTTAAATTAACCCATTCGTATTATTTTATATTTTACCATGAGGTTTGTGGCCTACCACAAAGGTTCCAGCTTTCTCCTCTGGCAGCTACATGGCTTCTCGCTGACTCTGCCTTTTTTCTCCCAGCATTCCATTTAGTTTTTCCACCTAGATTTACTCTGCCATCTTACAGGCCAAAGCAGCTTCTGTACTCATTAACCAATAAAAGCAGCACATACACAGAAGGACTTCCCACATCACAGTGTTAAATATTGAGCAAAGAGATGTACTTCTTTGTCACAGGAGTTGTCTATGAAAATAATGAACAATAGTAGTTTGAAAAAGGCTCCCGTACTTTTAAAATTATGTCTGACTTCTTGCAACTGAGTCACTGAATGCTACAGTATTTGCTGTTGACACTCAGTTTATACTCATTTGTAACTGTATCAATATGTATTACGTGGCTCATAATATTTGTTCAAGCCCTATTTTGTTTATTGGGTATAGTAATTTTCTTTCATTCCTTCCAGAAAATATGTAGTGCCTATAATTATTTTCCCAAAATTATAGATAGGGAAACTCTCACAGAGGGGTTAGATAGTCTTTAGAGTACCTGGTTATAAAATAGCTTCATTTATATCTGTATCTTGTATGTTATTTCAAGATGTGCCTATGACTTCTGACATCTTTTTCTCACATCATAGACTATTTAGCTTTATATGTGCATATGCACACACACATACATGTATTGTTGAGTTGTATGTTTTCAGAACCACATATGTTGCATATAATTGTTCTTTAAAATGCTTTCTTGATTGATGCCTTACAATATTTTGTTGATTTGTGATTAGACCAATTATTTAATAAGCATAATAGAAGTCAATGCAAAATCTATGTGCTCCGTGCCTGAATGTGTATACATACCTAATGGTTATGGTTATAATGTATCAGACATAAAATATGTCTAATGAAATCTATATTTTCCATTGCTGGGCTGAAATTTACATCTGTTAAAACTCACTTTATGGAACTTTCCATAGTGAACTGAGGCATCATATTTGTTGAGCAACATGAATGTTACTTTATTTCTTCATAAACAGTCAAAAAGAAGCTCAGAAAAGCCACCCCAAAACATCCCTAGAAATAATATGTTGTACTCTATACAGGAAAAATAGAGTAAGAAATAAAATGAGATGATATTATCATTGGCTATCCTTTAAACATATTAAAAACTCTCAGAAGAGATAATGTACTGGAGAGCCTCATGCTGTGTTGTACAGGGCATGTGGGATGACCTCATGTTTTTTTCATCTTTGATTCTTGTGATACTGCGGATCTGAGGATCTGAGATGGAGGCAGTAACTGCTTATAGCATAATGGTTTTCTCTCTCTCTCTCTCTCTCTCTCTCTCTCTCTCTCTCTCTCTCTGTCTCTTTCTCTCTCTCTATATATATATATGTGTGTGTGTGTGTGTGTGTGTGTGTGTGTGTACGTGTAGTTCACTATTTCCCTCTACCATTTACCCTCTTTCCTCCCTCTCCCCTCCCCTTTCTCATTTTTTTCTCCCTTCTTCTCTTCCTCCCTTCCCTGGAGTTCAACACAGAATATGTTAAAATAAACAAAAACTGTGAGAAACTAAGAGAAGTGAGTGACTGATCCACTTTTCAGAGCAGAACGTGAAAAGTATGATTTGATTATAAAAGCTGGAAAGCAGTGGACCCAGCCATTTGTACTACAGGCAGTAGTTCAAGGGGGGTAGGGAAACTTAGCAAAAGCCAGTGTAACCCCGGGCTTTGATACAACTGGCCTTTCAGCCCCCACTTGAGATTTGCACATCCCCAAGGGAAGCTGTGGTTTGGAATAAGATCCTGCATTTAATTTCACTCAAAGAACTTATTGGACTTGGCACCAAAAGAAAGAATTTGCAGTATATTTTTGTCATGATTAGTGGTCCCCTCGCCACAACATTTGATTATTTTGGAAAGGGAAAAGTTAAATCCTTGTAAAGTTGTGATTTACAATTTGTGAGCATCCAGGTAGGGAGTGCAACTTCTGCCAGCTCGATCATGGGATCCACATTTCACTCTAGCTCATTGATATGAGAAAACAAAGCCCTTCTGGAAGGGAAAGAGAAGCTGGAATGATACCCTGCATGGTCCTGGGAGATTTTCTTTCCATGTCACCTCTTGCTCAGGCCGGATGATTTTGGTCTCCCCTGGAAGTCATAGAAAGAAACTGGCACCAGGCTGCACTCAACAGTATTTTTAATCACGCGATTTGTTTGCCCTCAAAGTTATGAAAATCTTGGCAAAGGAGTTGAAAGAACATTCTAATTTTATACCTGAAAATAATGTTCACTGAACTTTTTTATTCCCTCAAGCTTTATAATTAAGATTGAAGATCGTGTGGGTATTTTAGTACTGACTCAAACATGTCCAAACAGCCAGGAGGGGATTGAATGACCAACTGGGTAGGACAGTGGCTATTTTCTCGATACCTGCAGCACTCTCCCCTACACTATTCTACATTATCCCTGACATTAAGAGCATTGTTTGCAGAAGTCACATTCCTTTGTGTGCTCAGCTTTCTGAAATGATGTTGCATATTACTGGAGGATGGATGTAAATTCCAGGGTGTGGAAAGAGGCAGACAAGGTACCTTCTGTCCTCCTAAAACACAGAAAGAACTGTGCAGCTCCTGGGTCAATTATTAAGTGCACTTTAAGAATACATTCCACATCTTCTACTGTTTTTGGAGGGTGTGTTTCTAGGTGGACTAGTGCTTGTGAAATCGCTGGTACTGAAGTTCTCATTCTGCTAAGTATGAGAAAGCAAACTGCCGAAGCATATAGCAGTCAGAGGTGCTGCCCGCAGAGGAAATGACTTTTTTTTTCTCTCATTCTGGACTTAGGCAGAAGATAAAGATAAATATAAATATAAGGATTCCGTTCATATTTGGGTTGTTTTATGCTTGTACAGCTGAGCGTTATGGTCACAGCATGGAGGAGTGGGGACACAGAGTCTGAGTTCCGATTCATTTGTGGCTTTATAAAGACTGTTTATCGTGTCTAAGCCTCGGATTTCCCATCTGTACCACGAAATAAATCAAACAGATCCCCTGCATTTGGCTGTGAAGAGCTAGGAAGAGTTAATATAAATATTTCATGATGAGCCCGTAATGACTGGTACATAATATAAATCCTAAGTGTTAGCTGCTGAGGCTGTTTGGTATTGACCGCATTAGCAGATTAGTTCCTGATTACCTGCCGTGGAGGTTGAACTTAATTTCTCTTCAGAGGTGAAATAAGAAAGTTTGTACTTCCCATTCTCACCAATTCAAATAACTGTAAATTAGTGGCAATTCTTGAGTTAGCTCCACTTTCCCAGAGCTACTGAGGGACTTGAAGTAAAAGTTAAATAATTTTATATTAATGCAGTGTTTTCAAAATGACAAAAATAAACTCCAAGTTTCTTTTACATTCTTATGCTTTTAGGAACTGAGACATCTATTCTTTTGCTCCATTTCTCTGCTCCCTGGCCCTTTATCTTCTCCTCCCCTCCCACCTTTGGTTTCTTGCCCTTCCACTCCCCTTGCCTTACCCCTTCTTTAATTCGCCTCTTTCCTTTTCTAAGATTATCTTTCTTGAGGATGGTTTATTCCAAGCAGTCTGTGGCCATAAGACAGCACACATTCCTTGCTCCATAGAAGATCCCATAGCTGGCAATCAGAGATAACAAATGCATAAATGCTTTGATGTAAGGTAGGCCACCGATGATGTTTATATTTTACCTCAGGTGTGTGTAAGAAACTCTCAGTCACAAGTTACTGTTGTGTTCTCTTCCCTGGATATCTCCCCCACCCCCCACCGGCCCCAACCCGCTTTTACAAAAGAACAATATTGCAATCTCCTCATCTGAAACGATGCCACTTTCAAGCGTACTAAGGACATACTTATCTTTCTCAGAAGAATTCCAAACTCACCCTGTTATTACATTACAACAACTCACTCAGATCCAACTGATGATCTTTGTAATGTGTATATGCACTCTTGTGTGGTACCGATGTGAAATTTTCACGAGCTCCTGATTGAAAGCTGAATGCTATGGTATCTTCAGTGTTCCTTGTCATATATAGGTGATGGAAAAAAAGAAAGAGTTAAATTCACTGAAATAACCACATTCAAAGGGGAAAAAAAGAGAACAGCTCACAGTGGTCAAGGACCCTCAGCATAACCTGTATTTCTTGAACTAGAATTACACAGCTTCTCTTTTGACTGGAAGGGGAGGGTACGCTCACATCTCTTTACTGACAACCACGTCTGGGATACAAGGTAACATTCCTCCTTTTGTAATAGAGTGGCTTTAGCAGCTTCTGCGGTTCTCAGGTTACTCTGGGGACTGACTTAGAGACGGACCTTTAACATCAGCAAACCCCACAGTGTTTTTCAAATTAAGTCTGTTTTCTACCACATACGAGTAGCATTAGTATATTTCCAAGGAGAGAGCTGAGACTCACATCTGACACAGGTAGCAATGGTCTAGCCTTCTCTACAACAAGGCATCCCAGCCTTTTCACCATTCCTGTGGCCACTCCCTTTTCAGTTAGCACTTGAGTAACTCAGAGCCTTTCTGTTCCTTAAAGCATATCTCTATCAAAGGTACTGTCGAGCAATCTGTCATACATTGGTTTTATTTTGGCATAAATAAACGTCATTAGTAGTTGGACTTTTGTAATTCTATTGATGAATTTAAGTGAGCATATTTCTCACTTAGCAGGCTGGAGTAGACTTCCCCCTTCTTCCCTAATCTATGTCTAGTCAAAATACTACTCACGCTGTTTGAAAACCAAGTTGAACTTAGAAAAATGATGTGACAGAGATTGTGACCAGTGCTAACTGAACCACAAAACATGACGTAGAACATTAAAAATCGTTTCCTTGGTCTCATTAGAGCCTCATTGGATCAGACAGATCCTCTGGATAAGATTCTGCAAGTGGTGTTTTTAATACCCAGCCACCTCCCCAGGCAGTTCAGGACCAAGCACGTCCATCTAAACTAGATCAAGACAGGGACAGCTTATAAGCATAAGAACATAATGGATGCAACACGACACTGTTTGATATACAGAAGAGCTTGTCAATCATTGTTCCATCTTTTTCAAGTGCATGCATAGTTTGCATTATCACCGAAATTTTATTGCTTGCCTTAGATCTTATCCTTCTCATATTGTAAAACTTTAATATACCAAGAAGATAGCAAGCTATATTCAGATTGCCATCAGAGTGAATGAATGAGACTTAATCCTACAGTCAGGAAGCAGGGAAGCTGTAAACAACAGCCACCTTATGTTATCCCAAAGCCCATGCAATCCAGCAGCCCCCTTTCTGCATTGCTAGGTACCCCACATGCCGCCCTTCCTTTGCTTTCATTGATTTCATTTCCCTTCTCTTTCTGCTATGAGGTTACTTCATAAGCGTTAAACAGTTACTGAAGGATTATAAAAACCCAGTTCTAATAACTTTGTAATGTATTATTTCTGTATTTATGAACTCAAAAATGCTTCCAACATGAACATAGTAATTATCTCATATTTGCCTACATGAGATTGAAATGATTATGAATTATTCCTTTCTATGATTTTAGCAGTTCTTTTTCTCTGGCCATCTAGAGAATAGTGATTGAAAATTCCAACAAAAAATACATTCTAAACGTGATGATTCCTTATTTAGTGAGACACGCATAGATTGAGTGGGTTATACTTAGGAATGTATGTGTATATATACATATGCATATAATAACTAATAAAAAGGAGGACATAAATTTTAAAAGGAACAAGGGGGTATATGGGAGAGTTTGGAGGGAGGAAAGAGAAGGGCAAAATGTTGTAGCTTTATTATTACAAAAAAATAAAAATTAAAAAGATTTTTATATCATAAAGATAAAAGCAGCCTTTAATTCCTTCAAAATTCCTAATGTTAACAGTTTGTTTTGTGTCTTTTATACAGTCTGTGGCTCTTATTTTATAAATTTTAAACTGCATTTGGTCTCTAGTTTATAAATCTTTGGCCAGTTACCAGTGGCATTTGTGTTAACCCAAAAGAACAGAATGAAATGCTCAGGGCTTGAGATCATTCGTCTTATGGATTTCCAGCTCTCTTCATGTAAGGATTTGTGAACCCAGCAAAGAGAAAGAGTTAAGCCTATTCCCCTAGTTGGCACAAACTTTGTAGTTTAAAATTACATACTGACTCTGGTGTAGAGACACAAGAAATTATAGAGCAGACACTGTCCAGGACAACGTATAATTTAAAATGTACTAAAGAATGTATACCGCATGGCAAAGTAAGTGAAGTGCTTCTTCAAATCTAAGTGTTTTGCATAGAAAGGCAGTAATTATCCACTCCTAGAGAAATGTTTGCATTCATTCTAAATCAATATTTACTATTCATTTCTTGTGTTCAACAAAACAGGGATTTAACTTTTTTTTTAATTTTAATGAAGCACTAAGACTACAATATTTCTACAATGTAATTGTCTTGATATGAAATATTGCTAAATGGTGTTGCTATTTTGAGAAAGAGCAGTGTGAAATGGAAGGGCAATCCTATTTGTGAAATGTTACTTTGGGAACATTCAATTCAAACCCAGCCAAGCAGGGCAACCCACCAGTTCTCGAGATAACTTAAGCTGTCTCCTCGGCACGGCCTTAACTAGGATCATGCAGATGAGTTTTCTGCCTTTGTATTTCCCCCTTTCTCTTAATATATACTTCTTAACAAGAGTTTGGTTTCAAGTCAACTATTGCCTTTGGTCTTTGTTTCTCTCTCACATGAGTACTCTGTGTGTGTGTGTCTGCCTGTCTGCCGCCTGTCTGTCTGTCTCTCCCTCCTTCTGTGTGTGTGTGTGTCTGCCTGTCTGCCGCCTATCTGTCTGTCTCTCCATTCTCTCTCTCTCTCTCTCTCTCTCTCTCTCTCTCTCTCCCTCCCTCCCTCCCTCCCTCCCTCCCTCCCTCCCTCCCCTTTCTCTCTCTCTCTCTCTCTCTCTCTCTCTCTCTCTCTCTCTCTCTCTCTCTCTATTGGTCTCTGTCTGTCTCTCCCTCCTTTTCTCTGTGGTTGTTTGTCTGTGAGTCTTTGTCTCTCTGTGTGTCTGTCTCTCCTTCCTTCTCTCTGTGTGTTTCATGTTAGCGACTTTTCTGTAAAAGCATTTATTTCCTGTTATAAGAAAAGACCCTTCTTTCACAGTGTAATTCAAAGGAATGTCAAGGAAGCCAGGATAAGCAGATAAGAAAACAGAAGCCACGAGCACTGTTCATTTCTGGTAAATTTCTGAACTTATGGAGCTTATGATCTGATCATTCTGAGACTTTTCTTTAGAGATGATTACTAATTTTTAAAAATAGAGACTGCAGAAAGAACCTGAAGGTAGAACGCTAGGTTCCATTATATCACAGAAATTCTCTTTTTTGAAGGGAAAACCAGTTACGGCTTTGCCGAGTTTCATGTCAGGACAGGACTAACATACGGCATGACCATTCTCCCCCAGCTCTGTAAGTGCTCCCTTTCCTATTCCCTCAGAGTTCTGCTCTGATTCTGGCCATAGCTTAGAACACAAGTTTCCTGTTATTCTTGGTTTTGTCCTTTGTGTTGTTGTTATTATTGGGGTAAGGTAGTCTTATCGATGGAACATTTCTCTGGAACTTTCGACATCTCCATGAGAGTTTTCAGGTTTTGCATTGATTGCCTTGTTTGATATTAAAATTTCAGGAATATTACACTTTTCTGATTAGTGCCTTCTACAGTCTCCTAATATCATTTTAAATGAGATCTAGAGTGAGAAAAACAGAATGCATACAGCTTTTCTGCTTTTTCACAATACAAGTGGCTTTTCTTAACTGGCTTTGGAGTATAGTTGTGCAGGAGTCTCTACTGAATGGCCCTGTGCCCTTCTGCTTTTTTATAATTGATACAAGCTTTTAGAATGTGTTACTCTTTGGTATGTACTCTGAGGACAAATAATATCATTTATATATTATATACTGTGGTTGGTGCTCTATTTTATCTTCCTTTTTCACTGACAAGAGACAAGGGTGTTGCTTATAGTTGTAGAAGTAAATTGGGTGCAGAAACCCGCCCTTCGGCTTCTGAGAAAAACACCTTCTTTCTGCAGGAAATGCTCTTATAAACTGTACTATTATAAATGGTGTGTTAATCCTCAGTCCAGTTCTGTCTCACTGTACAAAGTAACAGCGTATTCCTTTAGCATCCAGTGGAGAGCACCAATGGGAGAGCAAGTAACCGGTTAGGGCATGTTCCTAAAATCGGGTAAATCAGTGGAACACTACAAGAGGAATAGAAGTTGCCTGGAATGAACCTCTACTAAAGGGTCATTTTAAGAAACAGCAACTGATTATGAACAGAGCTTTTACTCCAGTTACTGGAGGGGGCCAGCAAACCCATTCTACAACACCTAGTGAAATGTCTAATAGTTGAGATGTTTTTCTGTACAACGCATAAAGGGTAATGAGGAAGGCTTTAGTAGTTTTCAAGAAAGGCTCTGTGGCCTCTCAACAAAACATGAGCACAGTGTTAGTGGCAAATTCTGGAAGACCCCAATATAAAAAGGGACAATGATATCTAGGTATGGCTGTTACCTGGCTAACTTTGTGCGAAGAGAATCCTGATGTAACTTTGTATGTGAGGGAAAAATGAAAGTAAAGGATGTCAGAGTATAAAATCTGAGGTCTCATTTACTAAAACTTTCAGAAGACATTTGTTTGAGATATTAAAATATTAAATGTCTAAATGTTAAAAAACATTTAGAATTATGTTTTTTTCTTCTCTCTACCAAGTCTAACATGGAAGTAAAATTAATAGTCATTTTTTTGTTTTAATGTTATGTTTGGATGAAAATAATTCTTTTTATTAGTTGGCATTAATAATATTATTTGCTTTTGTATACTACAATCAGCCCTGAAATTTTCCTTTTATGTCACCCCCAATTCCATCAACAAATATATCATATATTTTTTTTAAAAATCAACATGAATGTTTAAGTATTTATATTGTTTAGTTTTGAAGAAACAAGTTTTATTAACTATTTTTATGGGCTTTTTGCTACTGTCAGTAAAAATATTATTAAAAAGAACTACCCCTAGTTCTCTGCTTTGACACTGAGGGTATTCACACTGACCCTGAGTTCACAATTTCAGAGTATGACATTCATACACTAAATAAGAATAAGTACCAGTTCGATTTTTTCATGTTCTGTGATTCAATATATGGTATCTTTAGCAGTAAGGTCTTATCATCATGTTCTAGAGGGTAGACAAGAGTGTTGGAAGTTGCCTGTAATACTTGGAGGTCTATGTTACTTCATTAGCCAACAACTTGAAAAGATAACCCATCCCCTGTCTGGTTTATTTTATTTTATATGGTGGGAGTACCATGAAGTGTCTCATTGGGATGAGAAGGATTAAAGTCTGTTCAAGTATAGAAGGACAAGGCAGACTAAAAAAATATGTGAAAGCCTTTTTAAATATTCATATAGGAAAGCTACTGCTAACAGACACACACACACACACACACGATTTAATGGAGTTACCTTACAACTGAGGATAATATTCCAACTAAATAACTAAATTTTGTATTGGGCATGAATCTTCCTTGAGAAAGTGAAACCTTCTTATCAATGAATGAAATTGACCTTGTCGGAATTCCTGTGGAAGTAGGAAGATATGTTAAACTACAGTGCAAGTCAAAGGAGTGTACAATTTATTTGAAAATCTAGGAAATTCACGTTGGCTGAGCAAGGATCATTCAAGGCTTAGAAATATAACAAGAAAGGGAAAAGAGATTTGAAGCATTTACAATTGATTTTGAGATTATGACAGAAACTTTGAAATGTTTAAAATAAAACATAATCACAAAAGGCTTGAAAATGTTCAAGTTCATTCAGCTTCAATTTATAGATAGAAGCACAGACAGCCTAAAAGAATTGTGTGTGAATTTTAAAGAAAAGGAATAGTGTGATGGGTATCCATGGTTGTCAACTTGACTACATATTGGATTAACTAAAACCCAAATGGCTGGGAACACCTGGGAGGGATTTTTTTAAAATGAAATCATTAAAAGTGGGAGGGCCCACTTTTAACCCAGATCTTTTGAGGTGGTGAAATTTACCCTTAATCTAGGCCACACTTTCTCTTGGCTGACTGTATAAAGAACAGGGAGGAAGGAAATTTCTCTCTCTCTCTTTGCCTGTTTGTTCTTGCTCTCCCATGTTAGGGTTTCTATTGCTGTGGAGAAACACCATGACCAAATCAGCTTAAAGAGGAATGATGTGGGATTTCCCTCTGTATGCTGTGAATACCATTGGTTAATAAAGAAACCGTCTTAGGCCTGTGATGGGGTAGAGCAGAGCTAAGTGGGAAAACTAACCTAAATGCTGGAAGAAAGGAGGGGGAATCATGGAGAAGCCATGTAGACCGCTGAAGACAGATGCTGGAACTTTACCTGGTAAGCCACAGCCTCATTGCGATACACAGATTATTAAAAATGGGTTAAATTAAGACGTAAGAGTTAGCCAAAAAGAAGTTAGAGGTAATGGGCCAAGCAGTGATTTAATTAATACAGTGTCTGTGTGGTTATTTTGGGTCTGAGTTGCTGGGCAGCCAGGAAACAAACAAGTGACCTCTTGCAACAGAGGAAAGGGTTTATTTAGCTTACACATCCACATTGCTGTTTGCCACTGAAGAAAATCAAGGGCGGGAACTCAGCAGACAGGGAGACAGAGACACGGCTCCTTTAAGAGGTTTCATAACCAATGGTATACGGAGGGGAAACCCACATCACTTATGAAGAAGCCATGGGGGTGGGGGAATGCTGCCTACTGGATTCATTCCTCTGGCTTCCTCAACCTGCATTCTTATAGAACCCAGGACTGCCAGACCATGGATGGTATTACCCACAGTAAGCTGATCCTTTCTCAATCAATCACTCATTAAGAAAATGCCCTATAGCTGGATCTCATGGAGGCATTTCCTCAACTGAAGCTCTTTCCTCTCTGATAACTCTAGCTTGTGCCAGATTGACACACAAACCCAGCCACTATACCCTGGCAAGTTCATTTCTTCACTGGAGCCTACTTCTTTGGGCTCCAACTGAACTATTGAAGACCAGCTGAGAATTCTAGCTTGGTAGACTGAACAACTACTAGAATTTGGGACCTTCCATTCATAGTCAGCCATTGATGAAATAACTAGACCACACCCTGTAAAAGCATTCTAATAAATCCCCTTTATCACTCTCATATGTATGGATTTCTTTAACATAAGTTTGCTAGCTGTGGTCAATGGAAGAGTTTCCACCACCCAGGCAGACACTGGAGATGAAGTGAGAAAGCACATCAGCAAGTATTTGGAGGAATTACAACCTATTGAAGGAATAGACAGTGAATGACTAAAAGTATTTTAAATATGGTTAGAGGAAAATGATCCCAGGAATATGTAGGAAAAAAGGAGGCAGAAAATAATGAGATACAGCAATCCACATTTTTTTCTATATGCAAAAGCCATATTAAGCAAACATTGAGGGCACTGAGGATTCTGTAGGTTAGAGAAACAGGTTTGGAAAATGGGTGTGAACAACGTAAGTGTTAGAGTTGTGGGTGACACGAAGGATGGCTAGTGTACTGAGGATTCTGTAGGTTAGAGAAACAGGTTTGGAAAATGGGTGTGAACAACATAAGTGTTAGAGTTGTGGGTGACACGAAGGATGGCTAGTGTGTTGCTGAAGGATTGAGGGGTTTACTCTCACTGCCGGTGCAAGATCACAGTTTCCAGTTTCCCTTCTTTAAAAGCTCAAGAAAAAATGATTTGATTGGTCAAATCTTTCTTTAAAGCACTGTTGTGTATTCTGGAGACAAAGATGCTCCCTTGTGTCCTATAAATTTCAATAACTAGCTTTGACAACCATATGATAAAACTTCATTCCAATGCAAACCTTAAAAAACAAAAACAAAAGCAGATAAGGGTAGATGCTACATTAGACAAAATAATAGCAAAGATCATTAGACAAGAGGAAAAACATCTACTAAATGCAGATAGTTTGTGCAAGATGGAAGTTATAATTTAAAAAGAAACAGTGTGAATAGAATCGTAGTACCTCTAGAGTTCAGACAGATGGAAGAATGAGGGAATGAACACGTGAATCGGATGCAAGGAAATAGCCAGTGTAGACAACTATTTCATGGAAGTGTGGTTCACCGTAGGATGAGGACTAATACACTTTATGGTTTGGAGGCATTCAGAATCAGGGTTCATAAGTCAGGATTTTCTGGTTCTGATGGTCAGAGTAAGAGACTAAACTCTTCTAAGACCTTATATGCATCAGTGTCCATTTGGGGACATGTATACAGAGACTAGAATCCCTGTCCCATTGAAAGACACTGGCGAAGTGCACAAACATGTAAACAGCTTTACCTTTCCCTTCTAAGCCACGAATGACTCGGTAGATCATTTGGTTACAGTTATATGCTCTAGAGATGCATACTGAGGCAATAGAGAACCCTGAAGTCTTTTCTTCATAAGGACCCCTGGAATGGATTTCAAATGCTCAGTGACACAGAAGTTATCCTTCCTCACAGTGCCTACCATGATACTGGCATTGAACTATGTCTATGCTGCTGAGATGCCAGAAGTATGTTATTAATTTTATAGACATAAGCCTTAACTTACAAGTCCTGACAAGGGATGATGTATTTTTGTTTTCTTTGGAAAATTTTGTTGGGGGGAGTTATTTTGGGTGGCATGGTATATTCTTTTATCCATTGTAGCATTTTTATGATACAGTCCTGTAATGAAAAAAGTGACAAAATTGTGTTTTTCAGTTTTTTTAAACAAAAACTTCCATGCTCAAACACTTGGAAAAAAACTGAAACCAATAATGAGTATATTTTACTGCTTTGTGTCTAAAAATGGCACTGGCCAGTTTAAACTATTTTTTAAAAACCTGAATATTTATGCAGTTTGCCTACCAAGATGAAAATTGGTGAGCTGTAAACCCTTAAAAACAGAGTTTATAATGGAAACAGTAATTGACCCTTTTGTACAACATCAAAAATACAATACTATATAATACAAAGCCCAGGGCTCAGGATCCCATGCCATCCCACCTCTGCTCTAACCTCAGATTGGCTCCCTAACCCAACACCACAGAGCTAACTAATAGTTACGTTTTGAGATGTCATCTCCTGGCGCAGCAAGGAATATGGGTGTGTGATCCGGTAATTATATCCAGTTAAACTTCACAGACCAGCACCCTAAGTATGTTTAATAAATTCAATACTCCAACAACAACAAAGTCACTGGGCTTGCTCTAAAACTTAATTGAAATTTTAAAAGAAGGAAGAAGAAAGTAAATGAACCCCTCTGGTTTGGGCTGTACCCTATCGTGGATTTTGGGCAAGGACTACACACCACTGCGTGCAATGAGGGTAGAGACCAACTGTTGGAAAAGCTCGTGGGATTACAGAAGAAATAAAACAAAGCAAAACAAAAACTTGAAATATTTAGAGCGTGTTTAACTTTGCCCTAGTTCATAGTTGGTTGAGTTTCCAACTTTTAAGCCACAGGAATCTGTTTTTTTCTTTTTACTTTTTGGCATGAGAGGATGCAATCTAAATTACAAAGGAGAGCATAAGTATTAAACCTGACTAATATAATATCTAAGATAACTTCAAATGCTAGGTATCATTGAGGCAGTGGGCAAAAGCGGTATGTATGTATATGTGTATATATGTGCTTGATTTTATTGTATATATATACACACACGCAAACACACACACTACTTGGATATATGTAATTTTACTGTATGTGTACTTTAATATATTTTATTGATTATTTGAGTTTCATACATGTGTATAGAATTTTTTCCACTCTTTGTTCTATTTTTTTTTTTATTACGGGGAAAGGTTTAATGGAGTTTATTGTTAAAGAAAATGAAGAGATCACTTTCTTCCCAAAGTCAAACTAATTTAAAATAAGCATGCCAGGTTATTTCTGTGCATGCTTCTGAAGAATTTGTCAGCTGAAAATAGTTTAGCATTTTCCTTTTATGAAAGACGTCATCTATTTGCACATATTTCCAGCAGGTCGTGCTGATCAAGTGGCCCTTGGCAGGACTATTTGGTATTTCCTTGTGAGGATTCTGTTTCTTTTGTCGCCTTTTTAGCTTCTGGTCGTGGTCAGAGGAAACTGACAGAAATATCATGAACTCAGCTCTACCACGTCTTCTCGTCTTCTCGGATACCCTCTCACCAAGACCACACATGCACTTTGGAGAAAGTACTTTGGAAAAACACTGGAACTGAAATAAAGAAGGTTACTTTCTTTGTGGGAGTGTTTTCGAAGTGGTATCTGTTCTGGAGGGTAGCAATTTTAGTAACAGCAATTAAACGGCTCTTTTTGTAAATCGTTGTGAATAACCAAACACTTTCTAAACCTTTGAGACTTCAAATGAAATAAATGGTGACTTTAATACAGAGAACTCCTGACTTTTTCCTTGTCTTTCTTCAAGTACTAAGACCTGGCCAGGGTTGCCTCACTCTATTTATTACCTATTCTGCTCCTTATTTATTATCAGAAGTAAATGCATATCATTCTAATTTTCTTTTTCATTTTTTTCATTTATCCTTTCTATTCTTCCGTGTGCCAACTTTCCTTTATTTTATTTTATACTGTCCATTAATTCTGTAACTTGTTCATGGAGTATTAT